>NC_040036.1:63095254-63278737 GCF_003713205.1 Coffea eugenioides
GATTCAGAGTACTTTCTATCCTGAAAATTTCAGAATTTTTCTCAATTCCTATGAATATTTGTGATTTTCCAAAGTTGACTGAATTTCCATTCCTATTTTGTCTTTCTACTGGATAAAGCAGCCACTTGAGATTGGATTTTGACTGACTTGTGGATAGAATCTTGCAAAGGTGTCTTCTGAGGAATTGTAACTCTTTGAATCTATTTTCCAATGGTATAAAGTTTATAAATTTTGGACTTAAGAAACTTGAAATATGATTTTTCAAATAGTATCGCGCAAAACTGGAAAAATTCTATTTTCCTAAAACTGTCCTTACTTTCATTTCCAACTTTAAGCTGGAGTTGTTAAACCATTTTGAGTTTGGTTTATGATTGGAATGAGGAAATTCTCTTTTCACTCCAAAACCATATTTGCACCTTTGTACGAGTAGTTACTCGAATTTTCTTTGGTTCACCTTGTTGATCTTGATCCCTATCTTTTGATATTTACAAAACAATGGATAATACTAATGTCTCTTCAAGAAATATTTTCAGTTATGAAGTAAATCAGATTCAAAGATCAAGTGCAATTGAAAGTGACAAAGGCTGCTGAAATCTGTCGGACGCTTGGATCGGACGTCCGACAATCATTGCGCAACTTCGGACGCATAAAGAACTCCACCGCCGGACGTCCGAAGGAAATAAGACTTTCCCCCTGGATCACTGACCTCGATCGGACACTAGCATCGGACGTCCGATACGATCCTTCAAAGTCGACGAAACCATCGGACACTGAATATGTCTCCACCGGACGTCCGATAGAAACAAGATGATTTCTCAAATTTCTTTGTTTGCTATCGGACGCACAAAGAGCTTGCACCGGACGTCCGATAGAATTGAAGAAAATTTCTCAAACTCACTGTCTGCTATCGAACGCAAAAAATAGGAGTACCAGACGTCCGATACTCCAACGGCTAGTTGACTTTTCAACTACTTTCTATCCGTTGGAAGCACTAATGAGGCACTTTCTTGGTCCTATATAAATAGTGGTTGGTCAGATATTTCAAATAACTTTTGCACATTGAAAATACAAAAGATCTATAGTAGTTTTAGTGAGAAAACACTCTCCAAAGAAGATTTGTAGTCTTGGTGGTGTGAGGTTCATTGTAAGCTTTTCATTTGTAAGTGAATACTTCATGAGTGTAGTTCTGTGAGGGTTGTCCTAAAGGATAGTAAAACTTTCTAACTTGACCGAGTGGAGTTCGGGGTAAGGATGAGATGAACCTTCCTTTGTACACAAGAGTGATTGTAATTCATCAATTTGAAAAAACTTGTTTGAATTAATCTACAAGCTCAAGAGGAGTTGGGTAGTTAATTGGTTTGCAATTCTTTCCTTTTTATTTACTTATTGTTACATTTGTGATCTTTACATTGCTTATCTCTTCCATTTGGTTGTTTTCGATTCTTACAATTGGTATCAAAGTTTGGTCTCCTTGAGATTAAACTCAATCGGCTTAGGAGTAAAAATGACAACCAATAATGCCATATTTTTTTAAGGACATTCTGTCATTAGACCACCTATGTTTAATGGGTCAAATTATGTGAGTTGGAAAGAAAGAATAATTATCTTTTTGCAATCAATTGATATTGAACTGTGGTTTATTATTAGTGAAGGTCCATATGATTCCTCTCTTATAGATGAAAATACTCATAGATCTAGATCAAAAATAAGAAGTGAACTAACTGCTGTGGATAGAGCTCATCTCACCTTAAATGCAAAAACCATGAATGCGTTATATTGTGCTTTAGAATCAAATGAATGTACTAGAGTCAAGGGTTGCAAGTCAGCTAAAGAATTTTGGGACAAACTGAAAGAAATTCATGAAGGTAGTGAGAATGTTAGAGAACAGAAAAAATCTATCCTAGTTACTAAATCTGAGTCGTTTAAGATGGAATCTCATGAAAATATTGATCAAATGTATTGTAAATTCAATAATCTTATTAAAGATTTAGAGGTTCTGGAAAAATAATATACCTTAGGAGAGAAAAACAGAAAAATCTTGAATGCTCTGTCTAAAGATTGGGAAAGTAAAGTTATTGCTATTGAAGAGGCAAGAGATCTGAATTCCTTGCCCATTGAATCTCTTATTAATTCTCTAACCTCTTATGAGTTGAAACTTAAGTCCAAAGTGCAAGAGGAAAAGGATGCGAAAGTAAGAAGGAGCATTGCTCTAAAGGCATCTCAAGATGAAGATGATTCTGCCTCCCTAGATGAAGAAGATGTGGAAGCTGATGATAGTGATCTAGCTCTCATCACAAGAAGTTTCAAGAGGATCCTCAATGAAAGGAGATTTAGAAGAGGAGGATCTAACAATTCAGTTTCTAATCAATTCAATAATGCAAGAAACAAAGAAAAGTATGAGGCCAACAAAAAGCAAGGTGACAAATGTTATGAATGCGGCCAACTTGGACACTACATGAGTGAGTGTCCGATGAAGAAGAGAAAAGTTGAAAGAAAATCAAGATTCAACAACTTCCAATTCACATGGAATGAGTGCAACTCCGATGGTGAAATTGAAGAGGAAGAAGAATCTGCTCAATTGGCTTTTATGGCCATTGGAGATGATGAGGTAACATCTTCTAACTCTCAATTTGAAAGTGATAATGAAACTGATGATGATCTTGAATCTTTCATTATAAAATTGCATGATAGTTTGAAAGAATCTTATGCTAGAAACAAGAAATTAAAACATAAAATTGGCTTTCTTCTTCAGGACAATGCACGTCTTTTTCAAGAAAACAAAAAACTGAAAACTGAAAGTGATTTCTTAAAAAAGAGTGAGACTGTTTTACATTTTGAGCTTGATAGAAAACAAGATTTTGTGAAATGTTCAAAAAGAAACAAAGTGATTTGAAAAGAAGAATGGATAATTTAAATGAATTGTTCCAACATAAATAACAAGATTATTTTCAAGGTAATAAATCAAAGACTCATTTTGGCACTCATGAGAAGAGGTTAAATTCTGGTGCAAATGAATTTACTGTTTATAGGAGAAGACAAGTAAGATTTATTAAACCTATTCATGTAAACAACCCTTTGATTATGTATAATTTTTGTTGTCAAAAAGGTTACATGAAAAGTGATTGTTATGTGAGAAAGAACATGAAAAGAGACATGAAATGCATGTGAATAGTTAGACATGATGCTAACTCTAACAAGTAGGAGATATTGGTAATATTGATGAGATTCTTGTTCATAATGTTCGTTTGTAATTTTCTTTTGATGTTTCTGATACTTTGAATTGAGTTTTTCTTGATGTTTTTGGATATTATTGAATTTTTACAATGACAAAAAGGAGAAATGAATGATGCTGATCTAATAATGATTTGCTTTGATAATTATTTTGATAGTTATTTCTCTGTTTGATACTTCTTTTGATAGCAACTCTCTGTGATATGTTGGTGATTGTTGAATTCTAATATCATTTCTCTGGAGTACTGGACTCTCTATTATTGTTGCTGCATTATTATTGCTAATTTTTTACTCTCATTTTATGATGACAAAAAGGGGGAGAAATGGATGCTATGTGAAAGGGGAAGTTTTCTGAGATTATAAGTTTGGCACTTAAAAAAACTTTTTTGATGCATTGAGTGAGGGGGAGCTTATGGCTCAATTATTTCTTCTTCCATCCATTGTTTTGTCATCATCAAAAAGGGAGAGAATGTTGATCTTGATCCCTATCTTTTGATGTTTACAAAATAATGAATAATACTAATGTCTCTTCAAGAAATATTTTCAGTTATGAAGCAAATCAGATTCAAAGATCAAGTGCAATTGAAAGTGACAAAGGCTGCTGAAAGCTATCGGACGCTTGGATCGGACGTCCGACAATCATTGCGCAACTTCGGACTCATAAAGAACTCCACCACCGGACGTTCGAAGGAAATAAGACTTTCCCCCTGGATCACTGATCTCGATCGGACGCTAGCATCGGACGTCCAATACGATCCTTCAAAGTCGACGAAACTATCGGACGCTGAATATGTCTCCACCGGATGTCCGATAGAAACAAGATGATTTCTCAAATCTCTTTGTTTGCTGTCGGACGCACAAAGAGCTTGCACCGGATGTCCGATAGAATTGAAGAAAATTTCTCAAACTCATTGCCTGCTGTCGGACACAAAAAACAGGAGTACCAGACGTCCGATACTCCAACTGCTAGTTGACTCTTCAGCTACTTTCTATCCGTTTGAAGTATTAATGAGGCACTTTCTTGGTCCTATATAAATAGTGGTTGGTCAGATATTTCAAATAACTTTTGTACACTGAAAATACAAAAGATCTAGAGTAGTTTTAGTGAAAAAATACTCTCCAAAGAAGATTTGTAGTCTTAGTGGTGTGAGATTCATTGTAACCTTTTCATTTGTGAGTGAATACTTCATGAATGTAGCTCTGTGAGAGTTGTCCTGAGGGATAGTAAAACTTCCTAACTTGACCGAGTGGAGTTTGGGGTAAGGAGGAGGTGAACCTTTCTTTATACACAAGAGTGATTGTAATTCATCAACTTGAAAAAGCTTGTTTGAATTAATCTACAAGCTCAAGAGGAGCTAAGTAGTTAATTGGTTTGCAATTCTTTCCTTTTTATTTACTTATTGTTACATTTGTGATCTTTACATTGCTTATCTCTTCAACTTGGTTGTCTTCAATCCTTACACACCTAAATTTTGAATGGATGAACCATAATACTTTATTTTGGTTATTCTTAGGGTTTGTCGGTGATCAAGAGTATAATCCGGAAGGAAACTTTTGACGTTATTTTACTTAAACTGGTGAGTGTTCTTTGCATGTTAAATATTTTTCAATAATTGTTAAATGAATTTTCGATAAGCGAGTGTGTACTTTATCGCACTCGACCTAAGTGAACGTGAAATTTTCAATGATTAAATGATTGAATGCTACTTGTGCATGAATATAAGCCTTTTGGCTGAATTGGGCCCTTGCCCTTCGTTGCCAGTCGACTCGAGCCAGAAGCAGATTTGGTCGGCGGCTGGTGACCCTAGGACAATGTTTGGTATACTCGAGTATTACCACAAAATCTGGTGGAGAACTGGCCAGTGAATTCAATGCAATGATATCAATGAATGAATGACAAGATCACTAAAGGAGTTTTCACTTGCAAACGTTTTCTAATGGTGGAGGGATAAGGAAAATGGTTGGCGAATGAATGTATAAATGATTTGAATAAATGGCTCCAAGTGAGCACGTATCCTTCCAATGATTGAATGTTTATTTCTTGAATGACTGGATATTATTGTGCAAAATTTTCAAAATGTTAAATGCCATATTTCCATGGGTTCTTTACTTGATTGCTTGTTTAGGAATCTCACTGGGTTTTTAGTTCATTCCTTTAGTTTTTTTTTTTCTTACAAGAATGGAGGTCCGAAGCAATTAAGTATGAATTAGAGTGTATAATCCTCTTGTACTTATACTTTTGGTTGATAGGATATATTTCGACATTTGGTATTGTATCATACGTTTGGCTTTTGAGTTGTAAATAAGTTTACATTTTGGTTGAATTGTAGAACTTAAATGTTATTCTGGAGGCTTGAATGATTAATCTTGAGAGTTGATTGAGTGAGTCCTAGTGAGAGTTGGGCAGGCGGTTCACCAAACCCTTGAGTAAGCCTTAGGGGGAAGGTGGGGTCATCACACCATTAGCTTTCAGGAAATAGGGGACCAACTAGTCCATTTGTCATTGCAATGGGCTAACTCCCCCTTTTCCTTTTCGGCAGCATATGCGAAGTGCACGAGGACCGGTAGACGTGTGTTGTGCGGAGCGATACGGGAGGTTAGTAATCAATTGTTGGGACCATGGATGGTGGCAGATGACTTCAATATTATCTGCAAATCTAGTGAACGGTCCGGGGGGGGCCCCTCCCAATGAACGCAACATGGAGGAGTTTAATGATACAATGTTTAGCTGTGGATTGGTGGAAGTTGACTTCGATGGTTCGCCTTTTACTTGGATGAACGAAACTATGTGGCAATGCCTTGACAGGGCACTTGTCAATGAAGCTTGGTCGAATATGTTCGGGGTAACTAAAATGTCTCACTTGGTCTGGGGAAGGTCAAATCATGTCCCGTTGCTGATCAGGAGTGGACAAAGGCCTAAGCAGGGTTCTGCATTCCGCTTTCTCAATATCTGGGGAAAGCGCCCAATTTTTTTGGAAACGGTATAAGAAGCTTGGCGAGAACCCGTACAACTAGGGGGAATGCATGGTTTTTTCAAAAAACTGGTCAATACCAAAATAAAACTTTGGCAGTGGAATTCTCAATGTTTTGGTAATATCTTATAAGCGGTGCAGCAGGCCGAGGAGAAGCTGCGACAATGCGAGTCCGAGTTTCAACTGCGACGAGATGACATTTTGAAATCCAAGCTAGGGAAAGAACGGGCAGCATTTACAAGGGCTTTGGCTGTAGAGAGTGAATTTTAGAGGCAAAAATCGGTTATAAAGTGGATCCAGGTGGGAGACGCCAATATGCGTTTTTTCCATTCTGTTGTCAAATAGAGACGGAATACTAATTTTATTTCCCCTATTAAAGGGGATAGAGGTCAATGGATTGAAGATGCGTTGGGAATTAAGGATTCGACTGCCCAATTTTTTTCCAAACTTTTCTCATCTGAACGGAAAGGAAGGGCTGCCCCGATACTAAATTTCTCGATCCCCGGGATGACCCTGGTAGAGAACGAGATGATAGGGAAATTGCCAACGATGGAAGAATTAAAAGAAGTCACTTTCACTCTGTCACCTGAGAGTGCTCCGGGTCCGGATAGTTTTGGAGCCGGTTTCTTCCAACAGTGCTGGGAGATTATTAACATGGATCTGCTTCAAGCTGTACAAGATTTCTTTAAAAGGGGTACCCTACCAAAGGGCTTTTCGAGCGCGCTCATAGTCCTTATTCTGAAGGTCCCTAGGGCATCCTAATGGCGAGATTTTCGTCTCATTAGTCTCTGTAATACAAGTTCAAAGCTTATTTCTAAAATTTTGGTTAACCGCATCAATAGACTTCTGCCTAAGTTGATCTCGCCCTGGCAGATGGGTTTTGTGCCAAGAAGGAGTATTGTGGATAATATTTTGCTAACCCAAGAAATGGTTTTGGAGCTGGATAAGAGGTTAAACTCCCCGAATTTGATACTTAAACTGGATATGGAGAAGGCGTACGATCGGGCGGAGTGGAGCTTTTTAATTTTTATGTTGCGGCAATTTGGCTTTCACGAATGGGTGGTCGACTTAATCTTCCATACGGTATCGAATAACTGGTTTTTGGTTTTGATCAATGGATCTCCAGTAGGATTCTTCAGGTCTTCAAGGGGTGTCAAACAAGGTGACCCGCTATCTCCGACACTATTCCTGTTAGTAGCTGAATTCTTAGGTCGGGGGTTGCAGCACCACTTCTCTCAGGAGGAGAGTCGCTTTTATGTGTCGGAGGGGTAAAAAATTCCCTATCTAACCTTCGCGATGACATTATGATCTTTACACGGTGTCATGATTCAGGTCTGGATGCTCTGAAGAATTTTCTTGATAGTTATCAGTCCTACTTGGATCAAAAAGTTAATTCGTCGAAAAGCTCTTTCATTATTTCTTCACGAGCGTCGGAAGATCAATGCGCATGGGTGAGCTCTAAACTGCATTTCCCGCATCAAGGTTTGCCGTTCACTTATCTTGGGGCACCCATTTCTAGGGGAAGGAACATCTGCTTGTTATTTGACAACATTGTTTCTCGGATAAGAGAGTGCGTGTTCTATTGGAGTTTGAGATTGTTGTCGTCTGGGGAAAAGTTGGTGCTGATTCGAGATGTCCTCACGACAATTCCATTGTATCTACTGCAGGTGTTGCATCCCCCAAAAGCAGTTTTTCTGAGGTTGGCAAGGATTTGTAATTCATTCCTATGGGAAAAATCATCTGAGTCACAGAGTATTCACTGGGTGACCTGGGAGAATTTGTGTTTCCTCCAGGAGGAGGGAGGGTTAGGGTTTAGGTCCCTTGCGGATATGAGCTCGGCTTTTGACTGCAAGCTTTGGTGGCGGTTGAGGAAAAATGATCCGATTTGGGCCGACTTCATGCAGGTTAAGTACGTCAAGGGGACGCACCCCTCCAGGGTTCAAGTATGTCAACCTTCAGCGTTGTGGAGACTTTTGGAAAGGATCAGGGAGACAGCAAAAAGGTGCATTCGTTGGTGTGTGGGTAAGGGGTTTATCGACTTTTGGTATGATCGGTGGCTCTCCGACCGGCCACTTGCAGAGATGGTTCCTGTCTTGAGTCCTCCGCATATGTTGCTAGCGGAATTTTTTGACAACGAAAATTGGAAGATTGAACTGCTAAGGGAGTGGGTGCCGGAGAATTTGGTGCGTCAAATTCAAGAAGTCAGGTTATATCCGGACCAGGAGGACTGCATGGTATGGGTGGGTGCTGCCACAGGGGAAATTTCAATCAAGGCTGCATGGGATACTATTAGACAGAAACGTAGCATCTCACATGTGGATAAATTTGTCTGGGATAGTAGGATCCCCCTCAAGATTTCTTTTTTCGTTTGGAAGCTGATTCGGGGGTGGGTGCCCTTGGAGATGGTCTTGAAGATGAGAGGTTTCTCCCTGGGCTCTCGTTGTTCTTGCTATCTAGCTGCAGAAGAATCCATACTACATGTTTTTGTGGCTAGTCCGGTAGTGAAGGATGTTTGGGAGCATTTTCGGAGACGGTTCAGGATTCTGGATGGCCCTTCCTCCTCTGTCTCAGCCACATTCCTTTCATGGTTTTACTCAACTTCTATGGTGGCGCTGGGTCATATATGCACAATTATTCCATTACTTGTGCTATGGTTCTTATGGAAGAGGAGGAATAAAGTACGGTATGAAGGAGTTTCTTTTCAGGCGCAAGATGTTGTTTTCATGGTTGAACAGTTTGTCGAACAATTGGGGAGGTATCAGGGGCCAGCTTTAGGGGTGACCAAGAGGATCCATGGTCCCGCTGGACAGTAGCTGTGAAGCTAAAGTGTAGAGCGATGATAGTCTCCTGGAAGAGACCTTCGGCACAGTGGCTTACGCTTAATACGGACGCAAGTGTCAGTCACGGCTGAGCTTATGGGGGAGGTTTGTTGTGATACTCGAATGGCAGGTTAATTTTTGCTTTCTACAAGGAGTTTGGGGAGTTGGATGTATTAATGGCAGAAAGTTCCTCACTGTTGTATGGACTCCAGCGATGTTCGGAAGGGCTCAAAGGGCGATTAATGGTACAGGTGGATTCGGAAAGTCTAGTTCGATTGCTCAACTCAACAGGAATAGCCAAGTGGCTACTCTGCAACACTGTCAGAAGGATATGAGCATTACTTCTTCTTTTTTTGGCTTCGATCCAGCATATATTTAGGGAGGCGAATTCCTTTGCTGATATGCTATCTAAGCTGAGGCTTCCATCAGAGTATTTTTGTACCTCGCAAGATCAACTTCCAGGAAGGATTCGGGCTGCTCGAGAGTTTTGCTATGTACGCATGCAGGTGGACAAAGGGTAGTCTTTCAATGATGGGGGGTAAGCGGTTTGTGTACTCGAACTAATTCTAATGTTGTTGGTTATTAATAAAATCAGGGGCTGGCATCCCCACCCGTTGAGCGGGTTTTGCTATTAAAAAAAACTTTGAATTACGGTATTATTTATTACCAATATATTTATGATTAATCTTTCCTACACAAACAATGTATACATTATTAGTTTCAAATGAATAATAACTTTGCAAAATTTAAATTTAAAATTCAACTTTTGCACATGTGCCATAGATCTAACAATAATAGTATATATACTGTCGGTGTATATAAAATTTATTTATATATTTAAAGAAATTATGGGAAATGTGTAATGTTTTGTATTTTTATTACATGTTGCACAATTAAATCTATACCAAACACTTATGAACTCAACTTACTTTTTATTTTTATAAAAAGAAAATTTCATTAACAAATTATTAGAAATCATCCAGCACAATCTGGCTTATATCACTACTATAATGGGAGATTAAACATGCCCTAAAAATTACAAATTTGCAATTTAACAGATACAACAATTATAAACAAATCTGAAATGCACAAGAAATCTCAAAATTGTCATCCAATAGATAAATCGCTATGCCTTCCTTTTGTGCATGTTGCAAATCCCATTAATTTTCTTTCCCAAAAATCAAACATGATATATATTCTAATTTTGGCACAATTTTTCCATTAAAAATCAATACATTCACTTCCTTTTCTTGGGACATAAAAAGGAATAACCTTTTAGGGGTTTTAACACTTTTAACCTTTTAGGAGAAGCTGCTGTCTTTTTTTCGGTGGAGGATATCTCCAAGCTTGCGTCGCCGTTTCAGCTGTCTTTGGTAGGCAAATTCTCTCGGGGTCGGCCCAAACTGGAGGACATTAGGAAATTTGTACGCTCCCTGGACTTGAAGGATTCATGTACAGTAGGCCGCTTGGATGCACGTCATGTTCTCCTCCGTTGCTCATCTGAATCGGACTTCCATCGCCTCTGGTTGAGAGGTTTTTGGTACGTGGGCAAATTCCCCATGAGGGTCTTCAAGTGGTCCTCTTCGTTCCATGTGAATAGAGAGTCATCATTGGCTCCAATTTGGTTTGCCCTCCCAGGCCTGCCGATCCACTTCTTCAACAAACACTCTCTCTTTTCCATTGTTCAAGCGGTGGGGGAGCCTTTGTTTCTGGACGATGCAACCGTGAATCTAACCAGGCCGAGCGTTGCTCGCGTTTGCGTCGAAGTCGACCTTCTCCGCCCCTTCCCATCTCGGGTGTGGATTGGAGTGGAAAACTCCAGTGAAGGTTTTTGGCAGCCATTGGAGGCAGAATATGTGCCTCAGTGCTGCACCAACTGCTGGCGCTTGGGCCATGCTAACAGTCAATGCCAAAAGGCTGAGCTGGGGGGTCCTGTGGCTCGCGTGAAGGACACCAGGGGTGCTGTGGAAGTGCAGGCAGGAGCTGTGGATTCGGTGGCGCAATAAATTGGAGGCCCAATTGCCGCTGCTGCCCATGGGCATGCTGATGGCCCTGGGGCTTGCGTGGAGGACGCCATGGTTGTTATGGAGATGCAGGCAGGAGGTGTCGATGCGGCTGCGCTACGTCAACAATTTGGAGACTCAGGTCCCGCTGCTGCTCATGGACAGACAGACACCAGGGATGCCGGGGAGATGCTGTCAGGCAGTGCGGGTGAGGCTGCGTCGACCTGCCAACTCGTAGACCTAAGTGCCGCTGGCCATGGACTGGTTGATGGCTCAGATGGGGTTCCAGCTTTGGAAGACAGGCCTGAAACGGTGACTCCTGCTGATGCGGAAGTCGGCTCAGCGGAGGAGAGGCAGCCTCCTCTCCCCACTTCGGCTGGGATGGGCAAGCCGTATTTTTCATCGTTTGAGGACTCACGGTTGATAGCACCTGCTTTGGTGGCTGCCGAGGGTAGTGATGATGTGATGATTGAGGAGGAGGTTCAGCTGCCGATGGTTGGGGAACAGGTTGTTGTGCCTAGTGAGGTGGCCATGGAAGAGGAGGAGGGTAGTGTGGTGCGGCTGCCCACCACGGCGGGCAATCTTCTCCTCGGGGACAACCCTTTGTGGAGGTGGTGCTACCATGCATTTCGAATGAGGCCCAGTGCGTGCGGGATAACTCACTCCAGGTGGTTCGAAAGCACAAGGGGTACTCTATCGCTCCATCTGATAGAACACTCCGGTCTACCACGACCAGGTCACGGAATTCCTTCCATGCGTTGTCTCATGATTAACGCTCTCTTCTGGAATATAAGAGGTTTGTCTAAACCCTCTTACTTTAGGCGTCTCAAGATGCTTGACAGGCAATATCATATTCAGTTTTTTGTGCTTTGTGAAACTCGTGCTAACCCCATGCTAGCTAAAGATTTTCGGCAAAAGCTCCGTTTTGATCATGTAGTTTATAATTCTTCTAGTTCTCTCTGGTTATTTTACAATGATCCTTTCAATCTGGTATTAGTGGGGGAGGGGGAGCAATATTTCTCCTTCCTCGCCCACCATAGTTCCCTCCCTACCCCTGTGACGGTCTCCTTTGCCCATGCATTGTGCACGGGGGAGGGGAGACGGGAATTGTGGAGCGGTTTGTTGCTAGATAGGCCCTCTCAGGGGCCGTGGCTGGTGGGCGGGGATTTTAATGTGGTGGTGGAGGCGGGGGAGAAGAAGGGAGGCAGGGCTTTCCGTTTGTCTGAGGCTATTGATTTTTTGGAGTTTATGTCTTCTGCGAAACTCTTTGACGCTGGGTTTTTCGGTTCTTCCTACACGTGGTGTAATAATCATCTGGGTCGTGCGCGAATTTGAAAGCGTCTGGACCGGCTTTTAATCAATAATCCATGCTTTGACGCCAGGTTGTCGATCTCGGTTTCTCATCTTGCTAGGGATCCATCTGATCACTCGCCCCTCTTGCTCTCTGTTGCTACACGGGTTGATGGGAAGCCACGGTCATTCCGATTTATAAATGCGTGGACCTCTCACGCTAATTTTAGGGGTGTAGTGCAGGCCTCCTGGCAACAAGGGTGTGTCGGCTCTCCTATTCAAATAGTTTGCACCAAGTTGGCCCGCTTGAAGACGGATATTAAGGTATGGAATAAGCAATGCTTCAAAGATATTTTTGCAAACACTCGGAAGGCTGAGGAGGCCGTACGTGCAGCGGAACGGCAAGTGGAGGAGGATGCTTCAATCGAAGCACAGGGGTCATTAGAGCGGGCCACTGCAGCGTGGCGGCGGTGTCTCCTGATGGAAGAGTGCTACTGGAAGTAGAAAGCGCAAGTTCGTTGGCTCGACTTGGGCGACAAGAATACAAAGTTTTTCCACGCAGTTGTCAAGCAGAGGCGATTACAATCAGTAATTCATCGAATTCAAGATGGGCAGGGTAATTGGTTAACAGCGGAGGATGACATCGGTGCAGAGTCGGTTCGGTATTTCTCTTCACTCTTTTCGGCGGAGTCCACTTCGTCCTGGGATTTGTCATCCGTTATTCCCAAGCTCCTCCAGCCGGCCGACCATGATAAGTTGGAGGAGGTCCCAACAATGGAGGAGGTAAGGCGTGTGATCTTCAGTATGGACGGGGATAGTGCGGCTAGTCCTGATGGGTTTTCTGGAAAATTTTTCACCTTTGCTTGGGAAATAATTGCTCAGGACATATATAGTGCGGTGGTTAGCTTCTTCTGTGGAGCGGAGTTGCCGCGGAGGGTCACTGCTACGTTACTTGTGCTCATTCCCAAGGTGCAGAACCCAAGCTCTTTTGCTCAGTTTCGGGCCATAAGCCTGTGTAACTTCCTAAATAAGGTCTTGTCGCGGATCCTTGCTGAGAGATTGGCCACTCTCTTGCCCCGCATTATATCCCCTAATGAAAGTGGGTTTGTCCGAGGTCGTCAAATTTCGGATAACTTCCTACTGGCGCAGGAGGTGCTTACGGGTATGGGACGAAAGAATAGGGGGGGAAATGTTGATTTGAAATTGGATATGGCAAAGGCTTACGATAGGGTGTCGTGGGTCTATCTGGTTAATGTCCTTCGTGCTTTTGGGTTTGGTGAAAGGTGGATAGACATGGTTTGGTGGTTGGTTTCCAACCCTTGGTTTTCTGTTCTCATTAATGGGGTGCCGTGTGGCTTTTTCCCTGCTTCACGAGGGCTCGGGCAGGGGAACCCTCTATCCCCTTCCTTGTTTATCTTGGGTGCGGAGGTCCTGTCTCGCCTGTTAAACCAACTTCATTTGCATCCTGGGTTTGGTGGCTTCAAAGTTCCTAGGGCTTGCCCTCCCATTACCCATCTAGGGTTTGCCGATGACATCCTTATCTTTTCTAGTGCAGCGGCGTCCTCTTTAAAGTT
Source organism: Coffea eugenioides (assembly GCF_003713205.1). Lineage (NCBI taxonomy): Eukaryota > Viridiplantae > Streptophyta > Magnoliopsida > Gentianales > Rubiaceae > Coffea > Coffea eugenioides. Next base: position 63,109,144 of record NC_040036.1, read on the forward strand.
GTTAATGGTGTCTCGGGCCAGCGGATAAATGCTTCGAAAAGTGGTTTTATGGTTCACTCGGGCATGCCACGAAGCAGGAGATCAGTAATTCAGCGCATTACGGGCTTTCCCCAGAAGGAGTTTCCTATACGTTACCTTGGGTCTCCGCTATTCGTAGGGCGGCAGAAGAAGACCTTTTTTCAGGATTTGGTCAGTAAGGTGCTCGCTAGGGTCGCCTCATGGAAAATCGACTACTGTCTCCAGGTGGACGGATTATTCTTATAAAACATGTGTTGTCCTCCATCCCTCTTCACTTATTGGCGGCGGTGTCACCCCCGAAGTCCATTTTGGCTTTAGTAGAGCGGTTGTTTGCTAACTTTCTCTGGGGCACAGCTGGGGGTGTTCCCAAGCGACATTGGATTTCTTGGAAGGAGCTTTGTGCTGCTAAGGAGGAGGGTGGGGTTAGCTTTCGCTCCATGGAAGATGTTGTGAAGTCTTTCTCCGTGAAGTTGTGGTGGCGATTTCGACAGAACTCATCTCTCTGGGCCAATTTCATGATGGCTAAGTATGCTCCCAATGTTCATCTCGGTATGGTGGGTGCTTCAGTGGGGGCGTCAGCCACGTGGCGTAGGATGCTTCAGGTGCGGGACTTGGCGGAGCAACACATCACCTTTGTGGTTCACTCGGGGACTTCGAACTTCTAGTTTGATAACTGGTTAGGGTCGGGGCCTTTGTCGGGACGACTGGGCAATGTTTCGGACCACAAGATTTTAGATTTCCTCATAGAGGGTTCATGGAATTACCAGTTGCTATCAGGTTGGGTGCCGGGTGACATATTATCTGAGATTAGTCGATTTGCTCTTCCGAGGATTGAAGAGGGAGTGGATGATTTGATGGTCTGGGGTCCCATACCGTCTGGCATTTTCACGCTGAGCTCAGCTTTTGATTTAATACTGGCCCACTTGCCACGGTCATTTATCTTCTCTAGGGTTTGGCACCCCTCGCTTTCGTTGAAAACCTCTTTTTTCCTGCTTCGGCTACTGAGGGATCGGTTGCCTTTGGATGCTACGTTGTGCAAATTTGGTATTGCTGGTCCTTCGAAGTGCTTTTGTTGTACCGAGGACGGCAGTGAAACTCTTGACCACATCTTTTGCGGGGGTACATTGGCCGTAGCAGTTTGGAAATTCTTTGGTTCGATGGCAGGGGTTTGGAGCCCGTGTGCTACGGTTCGGGGTCACTTGGCTAGTTGGTGGTTCTGCTCGAGCTCGAATGTGTTTCTGTGCTTTGTTCACTGGATTATTCCTCCTTTGATCTGCTGGAATATTTGGAAGGCTAGGAATACAGCGCGTTTTGAGGGGAAAGTCTTCGGCCCTGGGGCTATTTCTGCCTTTGTCTTCGATGAGGTGCGGAATCTCTTCATTCTGCGGTTCCCTGGGTGGTCCTGGGTCCCTATGAATTGGTCTGACTTTTATGCTTTCATTGCCTCTGCGCGTAAGCCGGAGTCGGCTCGCTTAGTGACATGGATGAGGCCGCCGCAGGATGGGGTCAAACTGAACACGGACAGATGCTCAAGAGGCAACCCTGGGAGGGCAGGGGGAGGGAGGGTCTTGCGCGACGATACGGGACAGCTATTGCTTGTTTTCTCCACATCTTTTGATAGCTGTACTAGCATCCAGGCTGAGGCGAGGGCCCTTCTCTTCGGGGTTAACTTGTGCCTTTCCCACGGATATGCGCGTGTGCATGTTGAGGTGGATTCATTGGTACTGGTTCAAATATTGAGATAGGCATCTCGGTGCCCGTGGGGTATTCACATAGAGTTTCGTAATCTCCTCCAGCTTTCACCCTGTTTCATCAGTATTTCCCACTGTTTTAGAGAAGGTAATCAAGTGGCCGATTGCTTATCAAATGTTGGTTGCAATGATGGGAGTGACAGAGTCTATTATCAGTTTGCAGATCTCCCTGCTAGAGCCCGAGGGGCACTTAGATTGGATAGGATTGGTCCCCCTTCCATTAGAAAACGCTAGGATTGTTTGAACTGTTGGGAGGTAAGGTCTGTGTCCCCCTCCTTGGTTTCTTTTCTTTGATATAAATAAAAAATAAAAGTTTGGCCAAAAAAAAAAAAAAAACCCCTCTTCATGTTTAGCGCATTTGTCACTTTGGTTCCAAACATTAGCTTATGTCACTTATAATTATAAGGGTTAATTGCAATTTATCCCCTAAAGGTATGTCCTAATTCTCACTTTACCCTCTAACCTTTATTTTGTATCATTTAACATTCTAAAAGATAAAAATACCCCTATACTATGTGAGTTTTTCTTTTTTCTCTTCTTGTTTTTTATTCCAAATTAGTTTTCTTTTATCAAATTTTTGTTTGTAAGAAAATAATAAATTTCTCTAACAAAAATTTAGGATGTTCATTCTCTAATTTACAAAGTTGAAAAAACTATATATATTTTTTACAAATCAATTTCAACTATTTTCCAGTGTAAGAAATTAAGAAAAGTTTTTTTATTCTATTTCCTTTTAATTACACTATTCACAATCAATTACTCATGTTTACAATCACACATTTACATGTCAGCACTAGACAATTTTTTTGTTGTTTTTCCACTGATGAGTTTTTGCTTATTACTCATCTTTTTTTGTCATTTTCTAAAAATAATTAATTGTTAGTGTATTCCCTCATATATGTACTCATCTCATGCGAAACTTTATTGCCATCAATTAGAGTGGTCAAAATCAAATCTCAATTTAAAGTTCAATGATTAAAGGAAGTAAAAATTTGGAAAAAAAAAACTTGGCATAATTGAGGGATATTTTTGTCTCTCAGGGAGTTCAATGATAAAAAATAAAGGTTATGAAATAAAACAAGAATCAGGGTATACCTTAAGGGGATAAATTGTCATTAACCGTAATTACAATTATGGGTAATATCTTCAAAATCAAAACCATACCATCCGAATATTTATATTCAGAAGTACAATCATCACAAAAGTAGACGCAATCCATAGAGCCAAATCCAATTACCTCCTAACTTTGGATATGGATATATGAATCCTAATCCAGAAAGTGACCAACAAGAATTGCAAGAAAGTTGAATCTTTAATCCATGAAAGCTGCAACCTATCAATTGATGACCAAAATTCACCATTTGTTATGGTTTTCTTACATGAAAAAAATCTAGAGGTATTTGGGCATGTTTCACATAATCATCTAAGATGTTCTCTTTTTTTCTTTTTCCTTCTCTCTCTAAACGGAAATAACTCCCAAGTCCCACATAAAGATTTATATGGTTGAATAAGTAGCGAATTACATGTTTTGAAGAGGAAAAAAAAAGAAAATAAAAAAATTTACCTTGATGGTGTATATGAAATGAATCCAAATACATAAGAATTTTCAACCTCTAACTAGCAAGAGTAGACTGATGAACTTTTATCAGTAGCATAACTAGATAACGAATCAATTAGTATATTTATTTCGTGAATAAAATAATTTTCGAGGATAAAATTTTAGTGCAATCAGTATACCACATAGCGGTGGCAAAATGAGCGGGATGGGCAGGATTTGCTTGGATTTGAGATAAGACCGAGTAATATAAATTTAGGTCCAACCTTACCTATGTGTGCTTTGGAACTAATTTAGACAGGATCACTTTGGGATGGGTTTAGATTGATCTCGCCTAATACCCAAGTCTATTCCCTGTATTCTTTTTTCATTTAAATCTTTTTTATTTTTTATATAACTTTAATATTTTTTATTTATTAAATTTCTTTTTGTCTTATTGTGAATTTATATTTTCCTGAATTCTTTTTTCCCTCAAAATTTTGTTTATTTATTTTCTATGTATATATTTTTTTAATCTTTGATTTCCAATGTTGCTAAATTTTTGTTGAAGAAAAAATAAGTCCTATAAAAACTTAAAAGGACTTGTATTTATGAGTATAAAGAAATGGTGGTTGAAACTATGAGCCATCATAAAACTACCAAAATTGGACAAAGTATTTTCTAATAAGATTACCGATTAATGGTTTTCTAATAAGATTACCGATTACTGACTTCCATATTACTCCCAATATTCATTTTGATTAGTATTCTACTAAAAAATGAGTTCAAAACCATTTACAAGCCTAAAAGAGCCCCCCACCGGCCTCGTTTAGGCGTTATTTGGCCTGATCGCACAACCATTGAATTCTCATATCAAAACAAGAAGCTGCTTTCGACATTTTTTTAAAAACCACTCTAAATCGAGACTGGCGGCAGAATTTTATGAAAAGAAGGGAAAAGTTAAAAAAAAAAACTAATTTCTAAGGAACAAAAGAGTTCAAGAAACTAGATGGGGCTTTTAAGTATAATTACAAGGAAAAAACTGAAGGATCTAGTTGGAAGAATAAAAATGGTTCACTTGAGTCATTAAAAGATAAACAACAATTAATGGGATAAATTTTTGGTGGGAACTTTAGGTCCCAATGGGTACCCAAGTATTTCCCAAAAATTTCCAACAATTGATGGGTATAAATGGAATTAGTCCAATTTCAATCCCAACCTCAAAATTAAAATACTCATCCCATCCAAAGTCCCTTTGGGCAAGGGACAAATTGCCATCTCTAATACCACATTAGCTCATTACTATAAACATTTGTTTCCTGCGTCAAAGATTAGGGCTTCTTTTGAATCATGTCATTTAGTATGATATTCATGTTTTATATCAAGAGTTCCCGTCTAGCTTATACCAATTAACATTTATAATTTATCATGTATTGACTTCTTTCTCTTTTTTTTAGGTGGGAGATTTTGAATTCAAAATTTCTTATTTACAATCGCTCTTACCTTACCATCCTATCTAATCCTCCCTCGATCATATCGACTTCTTTGTTAACGGGTTAAAGGAACACGATCTGTTTGACCAGTTTAATTTCTTGCATCACACATTTTGCATCTGACCTGCTTAATTCAATTGCCCCATGAGGATATTTTTTTCCAGTTTAGCTCAATTAATCTACTAATTATCTATTTTTTCAACCATAAGAAAAGAAGCATCAAGTTGGAAAACTCTTGGGAATAAACAATAACGATTGTAGATAAGATGTAGTACTGTTATTCCGCTGAGGCTTAGAGGGCCTGAGCTCTAGTCCCCATCCCCTAGTTTGGTTTCTTAAATCCAATTCCTCCCCTGCTAGCCAAAAAAGTTTGGTACTGTTATCTCAGCAAAGATTGAATACAGCCCAAATCCAATTACACAAAAGTTGGATGTAATGTATCCAACATATGAGTAGTTTTTGCCATGAAACTATCCAATATTCTTTTCATGGCCGTCCTCAGTCCGCATTGAGACTATCATTAAAATACAGTGTATCGTTGCATGACGAAGCTTCTTAAATAAGGTTTATTTCGTAAAAGATCTTTCTTCACTCTTTACTTTACTTTCTCAGTTGCTTTACTTTTGTGTGCATAAAACTAATTATTCTTCTCATCCCATTATTCCTCCTAGGGGCACAACTGCAGGGAGGAGTAATTAACCATTTGCTTTCCTTACTTTTTTTTTTAAGTACTTCATGCGGCTAACCTAAACTTGTATGTCTTACTTATTAGTACTTTATAGTCCTCATGCCCCTCACTAAGTTAGCTTTTTCTCGTAAATTTTTCTGAACCAAAGGTATAATATAATACTAAAAGGAAGGGGGAAGCATCTTGCTTTTCCATGTTTATGTACTTTTCTTGCAGTGTTTCCCTTTAGGCTTTCACTTTTGGGACGTCGTTTTCTGCCTGGTAACAGATATTTGTTTCTTCGTGTGCTTTACGAACTAAGGAATTCACCCTCCAATAAAGCATCTAAAACTAATGGCACTGTTAATTAAGATGCTTATGTAAACTCCTCTTTGATTTTTCAATTTATGCACATCTAAAACCATATACAGCCAGGAAAAAGATGAAATTATTATAAATAAAAAAGATAATAGTTGCATCACAAACACTCTGGTTTTTAAAATTAGAGACACAATCTAAACGTCTGATATTTATTAAAATCAAAATTATGAACACAATCGAAACACATGAAATTTATACTAGAACACTGTGAATGATATGTATGTGTTTGTAACTCTCAGAGTTACCATGTCTATAACTGTGATATTTTCCTAAAGAGAGAAAAGAGTTCTAAGCATATTTTTCGATGAAGAGAGAATTTTTTTCTCTTCTTAGTGTCATAGTACACTTTGTATAGGTGGTTGAGCCGTTGCTCAAATATTGTAAAGTTTGGTTTGCTATAAAATTCATCTATCGTTTCCGGAAAAAAAGAAAAAAAAAAAAAAAGAGAAAGAGTTGGAAGCAAGCTCGAAGGTTCATCCCACGGTAGTGGGTAAAGGGTGGGCAGGCCTTTTGCTTTTAACCTTTTTGGTGCCCATGCAACTTTCCATTGTTGCACTTATTTATAGACTCATCAATTATCATCTAGCCAGCTAACTCACCATCACCGTTCACAAATTTTTTTTGATAGAGACACCTTCAGTAATCACATCAAACATCATTTCTAGATTTGTTATAATCAATTGCTACTTCCCTTCATTTGATATTGACACTGGCTTTTTATTAGATCTTGAAGGTGGATTGATACGATTTTTGGGAAGTACTGACCCCATTCACATCAGATCAGCTTTGTAAGTAATAAATCTATCTACATACAGGATGAAGAACACTGTGGCCAGTGCTAGTGCTAGTGCTACCGCCGTTGCAAAACAAATTGTGTCCCTCTTACGCTCTATGGCTAGAGCCAAATCAGTGGCCATCAAAAGCAAAACTGATGCTATAAGAGCTCGACTTGAAGTTTTCTCGCTGTTGAGAAACAAAAAGCTTTCTTTGGTTGCATTCTTTCGCAAGATCCATTCATTACTACCAGGAGGAGGACACCAAGAGAAGATCAAAACTGACGAGGACTGGGCCACAAGCAACCTTCAATTACAATGTTGTTCGAGTTCATCAAGTCATCAACTACAGCTGCAGGTTCCCAAGGACGATGAGGTTTTGGACAGCTGCTCCATTAATCCTTACTACAATCAACCAGATTATCATGATGAGGATCCATATCCTGACCTTACTCATTCGTTGTTCGATGAGGCAGATGCTTATGATAATGAGCTAGACCAGCTGGTCCTCAAGGGAGATCCAAATGCTTCTGTCATAGATCTGGTCAAAAACTCGAAAGAGCACTGCGGGGAGAATTTCAGCCTGGAAGCGGAGATTGATCACGTTGCTGACTTGTATATCATGACGTTCCACAAAAAGATGCGAATGCAAAAGCTCGAGTCTTTCAAGAGGTATCAAGAAATGCTGGAGAGAAGTGTCTAATTTCTAACTTTACTTTTTCTTAACCAACATTTTGGTAACTTCCTTGCCTCTGCATGACTCCACCGAGTTCGATTTTATGCATCTCAGGGAGCTCCAAAATTTGCGTTCCCCTTGTTGATCAACTTGTGCCCTCGGTCTTCCTTGTTTTATATATCAATTGTATTCACTAGTCAAAGGGACTATCAACTATCAAGAGCACTCAATTTTTAGTTACGAGTGTGACCAATGATCCAATTTGAGTACCTTTACTAGACCTCAACAGAAAACTGAAGAGTACAGCAGCAAGTGATTGAGAAACATGAATTTCATTGGTTAATTTCTCATTTTTTTTATTTTATGTGTTTCGTATGGGAGTGTCATATAGCATATCCTACTATGATGAAATTTCACCAAATGTGATTTCTATCTTTAAATAATATGTCAATTTTCATCCCACTATTCATGGGCGATTGGCTGTAATATTATCCAGTTACGATTCGTAAGTATTGATTCTTTTTGAATCATACTAAATAAAAAAAAGAGAACTTAGTAGAGGCACATCAACCTCAGGCGTTGCCTGCATGAGTATCTTAACATCTTTAGTCACCTTAATTTCTATTCATAGGCCACTTCCAATTACCATTAGAAATACAAATTAGTGACCTGCTCAGACATGGTACAACCAAATCATTTCAGCAAATCCTCAGCTTAAAATACAAATCAGAAATCAGAAATTAATCAAGTGACCATTCCCAGTGGCTGTCTCGGTAAGAGGTTGAAGTAATATGATGGTGTGAGTTTGAAAACCTTTTTTCACACCAAAAAGCAATCAGAAAGAAGCCAATTTACTGCCGAAGTACACTATTTCTATGACACTCTGTGTCGTTTCCTAGAGTAGTCACCTAATCAGCAATGTTTTAAAACCTAGACCGTTAATTAATCCGATAAAATGATCGGATCGAGGTTCAACTATGCACAGAATAAGATAACCCATACATATCATCTGATAAAAAATTAAATATTTCCAAACACAAATTTTTAAAATTGTAAAGTCAAACAAATAAATTCATATCAATTGTATCTACTAGAAAAAAAAAATCTTAAATCCTATCGTAAACCACCACCATATTCTGAAATTAAACAAAAGTCATTGAAACTTCTAAAATTAAATAAAATCCAATAGAACTATAAATTCTAAAACTACAACTAATATAAGAGCAATATTATAGTTTCCAACTTACATGTCCAATTGTCTAAAATATTATAATTCACAAAGAACAACATAAAAACTCATATGAGTCTAGAAAACAGTCAAATTTCATTTTAGTGTGTAGGAACTAGGAATTAGGTTTAGATAATTTCAGTCAAATTTCAATCAAATTTGTGAGAAAAAAAAATCGTAGTTCACAATTCGATCCAGTTTAAACAGTTTTTTACGATTTTGACCGGTTCTTGTATCAAGTCAACATAAGCTATGAACCGAACCAAACATATGGCTGGTTCGCTATTCAACCGGTCAAATCGATCGGTCTAGTCTAAATTTGAAAACATTGCTAATCACTGCCCACTTACCACCTCATATCATTAATTTAGGAAAAAATACAGTTTTAAATATAGCTTTGGTCTCGAATGTTTGCTTCTATGCCAAACTGGTCTTGTTTGTTCATTTCAAGTGAAGAAGAATGACTCCAGTATTAGATATATTTTTAAAAAAAAAATTTAGATGAATATCATCAGGTGTTTGGTCTGGCCCCAAGAAATTGACGAAAAGATTTTTGACAACCCCAAAAGACAAATAATAAAGCTAAAATAAATAAAATAAGAGCACAGGAATTTAAGTGGTTCAGTCAAATTGACCTTCATCCATGGGTGGAGGAGGAGCAATATTTTACTATGAAAAAAAGAGTACAAAAATGCTTAGAAAAGTGTTTCTAGACCCAAAACACTTAATGCTTAAAATACAAGAGAGTCCAAAATATTTTACTAAACAAAAGGCTTAATGACCCAAAGGTCCAAATAGCCTACTAAAGTTCTCTTGATTTTGGTGCACTTAATCCCATCACAGGCCCACTATATTTATACGCAACTAAGGGAAAGGTTCCCTTATACAAAAGGCGATGTAAGACAAAGCCACTTTAAGAAATCTCTACTTTGGCGTGCCCCCAATATCGATAATAGCAAAACTACTCTACCTTCTCCAGATAAGCCCCAATGAGCCTAAATCACCAACAACGAATACCAACTAAATTCAAGCATTGCTTGGACTTGTAAATTGGAAGAGGCTTCGTGAACATGTCAGCGAGATTTTACTTGGTACTGATTTTCTGAACAAGGACTTTTCCCTCAACAATAGTATCTCGAATGAAATAAAATTTCACATCAATGTGTTTCATCCTCTCATGATACATCTGGTCTTTAGTCAAATAAATAGCATTTTGACTATCATAGTAAATAGTAGTAATACTTTGATGTAGACTAAGTTCGTCAAGCAAACTCTTCAACCACAAGGTTTCTTTGATTGCGTCGGTCATGACCATATATTTTGCCTTCGTAGTAGATAAAGCTACAACAGGTTATAAAGTAGCTTTCCAACTAACTGTACAACCTCCAATGCAGAATACATAACCTGAAAGTGATCTTCTCCTGTCAAGATCCCCGACATAATCAGAGTCTACAAAATCAATCAAAGTGTCATTATTTCTCCCAAACTCCATACAACAGTTTGAAATCCCTTGCAAGTATCTGAGAATCCACTTCACAGCCTACCAATGTGTTTTTCCAGAACAAGACATATATCTGCTAATCACACTGACTGCTTAGTACAAACCATTGCATACATAATACTACCGACTGCACTGAAATAAGAAATCCGTGCCATATACTCTTCCTCTTTAACTGACTGTGGTGATTGAACAACAGATAGTCAAAAATGGCTACCAAGAGGAGTAGTCACAGGTTTAGCATCTTTCATGTCAAATTTCTCCAAAACTTTCTCAAGGTAATTTTCTTGAATCGAGTATAACTTTCCAACTCATTGGTCTCTCTTGATCTCCATACCAAGAATTTTCTTAGTTGCTCCTAAATATTTCATTTCAAATTCACTACTTAACTGCAACTTCAAAATGTGAATTTCTGACAAATTCTTGGCAGCAATGAGCATGTCATCAACATAAAGAAGCAAATAAATGAAAGAACCATCATCTAACTTCTGGAAGTAAACACAACTATCATACATGCTCCTTGAATAACCATGATCTAACATCAAAGTATCAAACCTCTTATACCACTGTCTTGGAAACTGTTTCAATCCATATAAGGATTTCTTTAACAAACAAACATGGTCTTCCTTTCCTTCAACTTCAAATCCCTGAACTTGCTTCATATAAATTTTCTCTTTAAGTTCACCATACAAAAAAGTTGTCTTAACATCAATCTGCTCCAACTCCAAATCATACGTGGCAATTAAAGCAAGCAAAACATGAATAGAACTATGCTTAATAACAAGTGAAAATAATTCAATAAAATCAATACCTTGTACATAACTATAGCCCTTTACAACCAACCATGCTTTATACCTTGCATTTTTGACCTCTGGAATACCTTCTTTCTTCTTGAAGAGCCATTTGAATCCAATAATTTTCTTATCTAGAGGCGACTTCACAAGAATCCAAGTTCCATTTCAATGGAGAGACTCAATTTCTTCATTCAGCGCAATCAACCACTTAGCAGAATCATCACAATAAATTGCATCTGAATAGGTAGTAGGCTCAGCAATTACATTGGTTTCTTCTGCAACAGACAAAGCATATGCAACCAAATTTGCATATCTTTGTGATGGTCGAATATCCCTTCTTGGTCTATTTTTGGCAACAAAATATTTTTCATCTTCTGAATTATTTTCATCAATAGATTTAGATGCATCTACTGGCATTTGTTGAATATAAGGACCAGACCTACCAATCTCAAACTCCACCTGTTTCTGCATATTATCATCTGCTTGACAAGAACTAGAAGACTCTTTCTTGGCAAATAACATAGTGAATTCATTAAAAGTAACATCTCTACTGATTATAGATTTTAAAAATTTGGACTCAGGATACCATAATCTATACCCTTTCACCCTAAAAGCATACCCAAGGAAAATATATTTTTTAGTTCGGGGCTCTAATTTTTCATCATTTATGTGCATGTATGTTGGACAACCAAAAATTTTTAAATCAGAATAATCAGCAAGAGTACCTGACCAAACTTCCTTAGGAGTTTTAAAATTAAGAGCAGCAGAAGGAGCATAGTTGATAATATAACAGGTCATAGAAATTGCCTCTGCCAAAAAGTCCTTTATCAACCTTGCATTAGAGATCATACACCTCATTCTCTCCAAAAGTGTTCTGTTCATACGTTCGGCCACATCATTTTATTGAGGCGTCGTCCTGACAGTGCATTGCCAAACAATTCCTTCATTCTTATAAAATTCATCAAATTTTCTTTCACAAAATTCCATACCATTATCTGTTCTAAACCGCTTGATCTATTTACCAGTCTGTTTCTCAATCAAAACTTTTCATTGCTTGAAATTGAGGTAAACATGATTCTTATGTTTAAGAAAATAAATCCAAACTTTTTTTGAATAATCATTAATGAAAGTCAACATATACCTGGTACCATCTTTAGACGGAACATGAGATGGACCCCATAAATCTGAATGAATATAATCAAGAGTACCTTTCGTCTTATGGATTGTTAGAGAACTGAAACTAATTCTCTTTTGCTTCTCAAAGACACAGTGTTTACAGAATTCCAATGACCCAGTACTCTGACCGCAAAGAAGTTCCCTTTTGCTTAGTATGCCTAAATCTTTCTCGCTCATATATCCCAAACGCATATGCTACAATTTGGTGATGTCAGAATCAGACAAAAATGATGATGACGAAACTGCAGCCGAACCTGTGACAGTAGATCCCTACAAAATATATAAACTACCAATCCTACAAGCTTTCATTATAACGAGAGCACTTTTAGAAACCTTTATAACACCATTTTCAACTATGTGTTTGCACCCAAGAGCCTCTAGGGTACCCAAAAATTCTTTTTCAAATCAGGAGCATGTCTAACATTAGTGAATGCCCTCACAATACCATCATGCATTTTAATTCGGATTGTACCCTTACCAATAACATCACAAATAGCATTATTGCCCATCAAAACAATTCCACCATTACAAGATTCATAAGTGGAAAATAAATCCCTATTGGGACACATGTGATAAGAGCACTCCGAATCTAAAATCTATTCATTTTTAGATCTTGTCCTATTATCAGTCATAAAGAAAATATTTTCTTCATTCTCATCAACTACAACACCAGTTTTGGCAGTCTCAATATTTTTCTCACCAGGTTTCCCCTTTTGCTTCAATTTATTTTTCAATTTAAAACAATTTGCCTTAATGTGCCCCATTTTATGACAACAATTGCACTCCAAATTTCTATGTCGGGATTTCGATCTATTATTGTCAAATTCTCTTTTCTCGGTTCTGTCCCTAACAACCAGACCTTCCGCTTAACCTTCACTAACTTTCCCAATAATATCCCTGTCTATCTACTCCTTAGATTTTAATACAGATTTAATTTTTCGATACGAAATTATTTCTTTTCCATAAATCATTTTATTGCAAAAATATTTAAAAGATTGGGGAAAGAAATACAAAAGTAACAGGGTCTGATCCTCATCATCAATTTTCGAATCTATATTCTCCAAATCCATAATAACGGAATCAAATTTATCAAGATGTGAGAGTATAGATGTATCTTCAGTCATGCGAAGCATATACAAACTTTACTTTAAATAAAACCGATTTTCAATTGTCTTCTTCATATACAAGGTTTTAAATTTGTCCTACATGGCCTTTGCCAAAGTCTCAGTGGCTACCTCACGCAAAATCTCGTCACAGAGATTTAAAATAATACTGGATCTTGCCTTCTTATCCATCTTAACAAAATTTGCGTCTGTCACACCTTCTGGCTTTTTCTCAATTCCTTGTATAGCTAGATCAACTCCGTCTTAAACCAAAATGGCTTCCATCTTAAGCTGTCATATCCCAAAATTGATATTTCTGTCGAATTTCTCGACAACAATCTTTGTTATTGTCATTGTTGCCACAATATCCAAACCCTCCGAAGAAGCTCTGATACTAGTTTGTTAGGTATGGCCCCAGGAAATTGATGAAAGGACTTTTGACAACCCCAAAAGACAAATAACAAAGCAAAAATAAAGAAAATAGGAACATAGGAATTTACGTTGTTCGGTCAAATTAACCTACGTCCAAGGGCAGAGGAGGAGCAATATTTTACTATGAAGAAGAGAGTACAAAAATATCTTAGAAAAGTGTTTCTAGGCCCAAAACACCTAATGCTTAAAATACAAGAGAGCCCAAAATATTTTACTAAACAAAAGGTTTAATAACCTAAAGGCCCAAATAGCCTACTAAAACTCTCTTAGTTTTGGTGCACTTAATCCCATCGCAGGCTCGCTATATTTATAGGTAACTAAAGGAAAGATTCCCTTATATAAATTGCGATGTGGGACAAAGCATCTTTAACATCAGGTTCATCTTATTTATAAGCTATCTATGCAACTTGGCAAAGAGAATAGGCATGGTACTTTTCCTTTATCAGAATGTCAAAAAAAGAAAAACCAATGTAAATCCATGTCCTAACTAGATATTAACACAAAGAGAAACTATGTCACAAACTTCCTTACCATGTAAGTTTGGATACAAATATATGAATCCTTAATCCAGCAAAGACAAACAAGAATTGCGAGCCAAGAGAAGTTGAACACATAACCAATTAAAGCTGCAAACAATCTAATTTTGACCAAAATTTACTATTCCGTATGGATTTCTTAGTGTAATTCATCTTTAATGGGAATATATAACATAACCAGCATCTACTTCTTCTTGATGTAAGACATCCCGCAGCTTGCACAAAGAACCAGCGCTGGATCCTAGGTGCCTAGGATTGGATCAAAAGGGCCAATTTTGGTCTCTTTTGACCACGATTTGGCCCAAGATCCGATCCTATTGGCTTTGGATCTAGCCCTAGATCCACCATGGTAGCCAGACATAATTTTAAATAGTTTTCTTCTTTTTGTTTTCTATTGGGGATAATACAAGAGAAAATGGCTAAAAGTTACAAAAGTAAATGATGCAAAAAGACTTCAAATCGTGACTCAAGATTACTTTTCTTTAGACTTTATTTGTCTAGAATTTTGTGTGAGATTTTGAACAAATATCTTTTAGGATAATTTGAAAGGTCTATGTCTTAACTCTTACACAAAATTAGACAAACTTACTTAAACTATGGTGTGTTTTGCAGAGAATTTTAACAATAAAAAAATGATCTTCTGCAGCAAACCATCCCTACTAGACCTTTATAAAGTTGATAATGTAAACAATCAAGAGTTGCAACATTTCACCATTGATATATGTATTTGTGTTAGCCTAAATGTTCCTCAACATCAATGCAAGTGTTTAGATAATTTTTGGATGTTTAAATACCATTTGGATGGTAATTAACTGTAAAAAATATGAAGAGATGCGAAATAGACTTGAACAACTTCTGGCCATTGCAGGAACCAGACAATAATGGGTCTTATGTCAGGTTCTAAGACGGATCCCTATCACACAAATGATCAATTTTTGAAAAATATCTAACAAACCCCCACCTTTTTCAAAATTTAGAAAATAGACTTCCAAAAGTCACATAATAGTCTGACAATCATATGTACAAATAATAGTGTCTTTCAATTGAACCACTATCTTAGTGAAGGTTCTTTGAAACTAATCAATACAAAATGGTAGACCAGTTTTGACCCATTTATATATTAGATTAGTCTAATAAACACATTACACATAGATCAATACACAACCATATGTCCTTTAATGATACATTTTACAGTCTTGTATCATTATCCTTTTATGAACATTTCAAAGCAAAGTCCTTAACTTTCTAATTTGT
Organism: Coffea eugenioides; assembly: GCF_003713205.1. Lineage (NCBI taxonomy): Eukaryota > Viridiplantae > Streptophyta > Magnoliopsida > Gentianales > Rubiaceae > Coffea > Coffea eugenioides. Next base: position 63,124,458 of record NC_040036.1, read on the forward strand.
CAAATTTACCTTCATATAGACAACATCTTAATGCCCCGTCATTAATGACACTTTCAAGATTCATTGAAAGTCAATAATTCAACCTAGATATGATTAGGCAAGAATAAAATGCACTATTTTATTTTGGGGATGAAAAATGATATAGCGCACTAACTATTAGAATGATATACTTTCACTCATTGAATACAAAACTAGATGTTATATCTAGCATTGAATTGGGGTTCTACCATTAATGGTCATTAAGTTTGGATTTTACACCCATTCCTCTTGATGTCTTTAGTATCAAGTTTCTTGATAATTAATCCTGTTGTTCAAGGAAAAGGATCATTTAAGTTTCCACTAGACCTCACAAAATCAATTGATATAACTTCATTTGTGATCAAATCTTTCACATGACTATGTCTCAAACCAATATGTCTTGATTTGTCATTATACACTTAACTCTATGCCTTAGCAAGCGTAGATGCACTCTCACAATGTATTGAGATAGGCGACAAAGGTATCACAAAGTAAATTTTATAGCCATTGAACTTCTTTACAAACTAAAGCAAGTGTTACAAATTCAGCTGCCATAGTTGAATCGGTGATACAAGTTTCCTTCTTAGATTCCCAAGAAACCGCACCGCCACTTAATATAAAGATCCAACTTCTTGTCGATGAGTGATCTTCTTTATTAGTGATCCAACTAGTATCTAAAAATCTTTATAAAACTGACGGAAAACTGAAGGATAGCTAGTATAATATCTACCATAGTCCTTAGTGGCTTTCAAGTACTTCAAAATTTTGATTACACTTTGTCAATGTAACCTATTAGGATTGCTTGTATATCTACTAAATATACAAACAATATATGCAATATCTAGGTTAATACATGTCATTGCATACATTAATCATCTATAACTTTGACATATTCTAATTGAGAAATTGGATTCACTTCATTTTTCGCTTAGCTTATTTTGGGATTCAATGGTGTTAAAGCTGGTGCACAATCACTTTGATTGAACTTGTTAAGAATTCTTTCAATATAATGTAATTGAGACAATATTATATTGTTTTGTCTATTGAGATTCTTATGTCAAGGGTGGCATCTATCTCGCCCATGTCTTTCATATCAAACTTGCTAGAAAGAAAAGCTCGGGTGACTTCGACTTACTCTAAGTCAATCCCAAATATTAATATGTCAACCACATATAAGCAAATTATGACATCTTTACCTTCATTAAACTTGTTATTAATGTACTTATCGGATTCATTAACCTTGAATCTACTAGCAAGTAACTTGGTCAAATTTTTGATGCTATTGTTTAGGTACTTGTTTTAATCCATGTAAGGATTTAACAAATTTACACATCTTATGCTCTTACCTAAGTAGTACAAAACCTTCAGGTTGTTACACATACACTTCTTCATCCAAATCACCATTCAGAAATGTTGTTTTAACATCTATTTGATGTATGACTAAATTTTTTATTGAAGATAGAGTAAGCAATACACAAATTGTAGCAATTATTGCTACTAGAGAATATGTGTCAAAATAGTCCACACCATACTTTTGTGTAAATCCTTTTGTAACTAACCTGGCCATGAACTTATCAATAGTTCCATCAACTTTCATTTTCTTCTTGAAAATCCACTTATAACCTATCGGTTTTGAACCAAGTGATAAGTCTACCAATTTCCAAGTTTTATTACCCTTAGTTAAGTTCATTTCATCATTTATTGCTTCCTTCCAAAAGGAAGCATCTTGTGATTTCATTGCTTTTTCAAAGATCTTAGGATCAGTCTAAGTATTGAAGCAATAAAGGATTTGATTACTCAATGTATCTCTAGTTCCTTCGACTAGATACATATAAAAATTTGAGCCAAAATCTTTCAACTTTTTAGTTCTTTTGTTCCTTCTTAACACAATGGATTCAATTTCATCATCTTTTGTTAATTCACTTGACCTTGGAATACGTCCTTTATTTTAGAAATCGAGATAAATTTATTTTCTTCAAAAATAGCATTCGTAGACTCAATTATAGTATTAATCAAAATTGAATCATTAGGTTCAATTACCATGAACCTATAACCTTTGCTAATATGTGCATAGCCTAAGAATATGCACTCAACACCTCTTTCTCCCAATTTCCTTTTTTTAGATTCTGGGAGTTTCACAGTAACTCTATAAGCCCAAACTCTGAAGTAGTTTAGATTAGACTTCATTTTATTCCAAAATTTATAAGGGTGATAGAATTCCTTTTATTTGGAACTGTATTTAGAATGTGAAAAACTGTTAATAAAGTTTCACCCAAAAACCTTTACTAAGGTCAGAATTTGAGAAAAATACATAAACCATTCCTATTAATCCATGATTTTTCCTTTCAGTTGCATCATTTTGTTATGGTGTATAAGGAGCAATAACTTCATGTTTGATCTCCATTGATTCAAAATAGTTGATATCATAATATTTTGCCCCTCTATCAGACCTTAAGCACTGCAAAATGCTTTAAGATGAAGTTTAACTTCACTTTTATATGTTTTAAATTTATATATGATTTCGTCTTTCAAATGTAACAAGTAAGCATAGCAATATTTAGAGAAATCATCTATAAATGTGACAAATACTTATTTCCTCCTAAAGTAGGTGTGTCATGTAAGTCACATACATCACTATGAATCAAGTCCAACACTTCGAAAGTTCTTTCAATCTTAGAAAATGGATTTCGTATGATCTTTGTTAACACGCATGTATTACATTTTCCTTCATTTTTGTCACAATATGGCAAAAGATCAAATTTCATCATTTCATACGTTCTTCTATAATTAATATGTCTATTATGTCATAAACTAAAGGAAGACTCAACCAAATACGCAGAAATAACATAATAGCAAGTACAATCAACTTGAACATACCATTACAAAGATAACATTTGCCTACAAACATACCCCCCTTGGACAAGACAAACTTGTTAGCCTCAAAAACAAGTCCAATTGCATATTTTTTCAATAAACTACTCGACACTAAGTTCTTCCTAACTTCTGGTATATAGAGTATATTAGTTAAAGTTACAAAATTTCCGGAAGTGAACTTTAATTCTACTTCGCCAACTCCTTGAACTAGAATGATGGTAGATGACGAGCTTTTGATATAAGTACAAGTTTAGTTCCGAATTACACCCTTTTTACTACAAGCATACAGGTCAAGCTAGCATCTAGGGTTTATATCGGGTCGATCCCACAGGGAGCAACTTTGCAAGCACTAGGTCCTTACTTACTTTATTATTTAGACTAATGATAGATTTAAGCAAGAGAATATGTAATTACTACTACCTAATTAATCTTAATTAGATATTTGCAAGGCAACAATGGAGAAAATTCACTAAATACTTGAGTTTAGGGATATAGATTCCACTTGTGGCATAAAAGATACAAACAAATAGATTTACCTCTTGTTACAATTCTTGTTTAACTAGGGATTCATTTCCAATATTATCAAATCTCATTCTCATGATAAAATGGCATAGAATAGACTAGTTTTCCCTATTCTCATGGTAAAGAACTAGATCTACTCTTGTTTCCTTCATGAAATTCTAGTTTAATCCACTTAAGTGTATCTCTATTCTCATGAGTCTACTACTTAAGCTCTATTTATGTTGTTCCATCATTATTACCAACTTTCATTGAATAATAACAACTAAAAACTTGCTATTGGTGATCAAGCAACAACAAGTGATAAGCATGCATAAATAGACAAATTAATACAAGGTGTGACAAGTGTAAATTATATTCACTTCATATCAAGCAGCCATAAGTTTCATCTACTCCCTAGATCTAGAAATTTAGCTGCTCATATAAATTATAACAAGAAAGAACATGGTTTCATTGCAAGAACACATATTGGGTCACAAGTAAAGATAGACAAGAAATCTTAGCCAAGATTGATGAAGAAGCTCCCAATGATCTTCTATTTCTTCAACAAAATGAGTTGTACAATGAAGTCTTCAATTGTTCTCACAAAATGCTCTAGCTAGAGAGAACAAAACAAGACTAACCTTTAAATTCTAATGCTAAAATCTGATAAGAGCTACTTCTAATATGTTCTACTCTTCCTCTCCAATGATTCTAACATCTCAAGTGTTAAGAGAGTCAAAAGGTGGTTTTTGGACAAGACATAAAATCCCTTTTTTCTTCCAAAAGGTTCCTTGAACATGTGCAGTCGAAATTCTTGTTTGGAGTTGAACTGAAAAGTAGTGTGAAAGTAGAGCACGTGGCTGAGTAATTTGCAGAAATCAAGCTACAATACGTGACTAGTGAATACGGGACTACAACCCACGTATTGCCAAGTCACGTATTCACTTCTGTGCATTTGGCATCATTTCAACTGCTATTTTCTCATTGATGGAAGCCTAACTAGCTCTTGGGAAAAACATTAAATTGTAGCCCTTTGAGTTAGCTTTTCAATCCTTTAAGAATCATCCAATTTGGAGCTCTGTGGACTGAGATATGATCAAAATACCATCACCTGGTCAGAACTCTATTTCAGCACTCGACTATGCACATGTACTTCTGTATTTCGACTTTTTGACAAGGACGACGACTGAACTGGAATTCGATGTCTTCATACCAAATGTAGATCTATCTCTTAGGTTCAAAATGTATAAGAATTATCTCAATCCAATGTTTGTAACTCAAGTTATAGCCGAAATACGAAGATGTGTCAATACTGTCTTCACTTGCATTTCTTCATTTGAATGTTTTGCACTTCATGTCTTCTTAAAACAGCTTCAAGTCATCAACAATAATCCAATTCTCTTCTCAATTCACTCTCTTTGATGATTGTATTATTAACTCTACAAAAACATGAAATTTTCACCATTAAAATCCATAAAAATGCAATCTTTGCCGCTTAAATCACAAAATGTATATTTTTACCAAAACGCTAGTCAATTAGTTATAAAACTAAATAAAACACACCAAAACTTACTAAAAAAACACACTAAAAATACATAAAATATCTACTTATCAGTAGAATTTCTCATGTACACCACAATGCTTTTATCCACTAGTTTCATAGATTTGAAAAACTCCTTGTTGTTGCAAATGTGTCGTGTAGCACCAAAATCAACCCACCAAGCAAAATCATCTTCTACCAAGTTGACCTCAAAGATCATAGCAACCAGATGTTTGCTCACATTGTTGGAAAAGTCTTACTTCTTCTTCTCCTTCTTATTTTTAAGGATTTTGCATTCGGACTTGCAGTGTCCTTCCTTTTTGTAATAGAAGCATTTGTCCTTCTTCCTTTTCTTGTTGTTCAACATCAATGCAAGTGTTCAAATAGTTTTTGAATGTTTGAATACCATTTGAATGGTAATTAATAGTCAAAAATATGAAGAGATGACAAATAGACTTGAACAACTTCAAAGCACTGTAGAAACCAAGCAGTGATGGGTCTTATGTCAGGTTTTAAGACGGCCCCCATCATGCAAATGATCAAATTTTAAAAAATATCTAACATTTTCTTTTCTATTTTGATTGTTTTAGTAATTTTTGTGTTTAAAAAAATTTTCTTATTTTATTGTTTCCTAATCTTTATGTAATTCTACATTTCAAGTATTGTAATTAACAATTAATCTTTTGAGAACTATTCAACTTTAGTTAGTTTTACCAATTGTTCTTGAGTGTACTCAAGATTTTCTTAAGATTCTGCGTTGAATCTTTTTTTTTTTTATAAAGGTTGACCATGTATCCTCCTTTGGTTACCATCTCGATTTAATTCAAGTGACCATTCCTAAACCTCCATTCAGCATCACTTCCCCTCCCCTTCCCGCTCGCTGAGATAATGCCTAGTAACAGATAAAAGATTTTTATCGTCAAATAAATAGTGAAGGACACGATTTAAAAAGAAAATTTACATTTTTTTTTTAAATTAGTTTAAATACATAAGTAAGAATTTACAACCATTAATTCAAGTAAAAATTAGTAAGAATTAGTAGCAGTGGTAGACTGATGAATTTGTATTAATGGCATTAATTAAGGAACCAACCAGTTCATTTATCTATCAAATACAATAATATCCTTACTATACTAAAAGCGCGAGTTGAAGTTGCTACAGAGTAGTGCCCATGGACCGGTTATACTATAATTTTGGGCAACTTCAATGGCATTTCAGAAGCAAGATTGAAACGATCAGCGAACCGACTCATTCTTGTTTTCCAATTCATCGGGCATCGCTAAAACAAAGACAGAGAACTCACTCTCGTCTCAGAAGCAACTTGAATGATTGAAGAACTCACTCTCATTTCAGACATTTCATTCCCAAGAATCATTAATCAACATCTCTTCCTGTACAAAATCCCTTCACAATTTTCATAATTATCCACCTAACAAAACAGAAGAAATCGAGGAAAAAAAGAAAAGAAAAGAAAAGAAAAGCAAATCCAAAGCCAGAACTAAATAGGGAATTCGAGGAATAGGGAGGAGCTATTGTTTGCCAACCAGACTTCGCCACCACTATTGTGGTGGCTGAATTTCTTCATTAGAAAAGCACGGTGAAGTTTCTTTGGTTTTTTTTTTGGTTATTTGCAGCCCACCACCGCTATCACCATCGCCATCTCTATTGCCATATTGTCATATCTGAAACTGAAATTTTGTGCTCCAATTTTAAATGCTTTTCATGACCTTACTTTCTTGTTTGTGGGTTTAGTTCAGGTTAATAATGGCAGATTATTTGTTGGGTTCTCTTAATTTTTGTGTTGCTGAAACATTGGTTGTGAGTTCGAATAGGTTAGAAATAAATTTGAAAGAAAAAAGTTCGGTTTTCTATAATGCCCAAAACATATTTGAAAAAATGGCAAAGCAAACGAATTTCTGAAACGTATTTCCTAATTGCTCAAGTTGGGAAGGTTTTCTGGATATACATTTCAAATATATGGATTACTCTTAGTTGCAAATTCTATTTGCAAATTTTATTTCAGCATAATTCGTAGAATTTTTTGCATCTCTTCGGTTTCTGAGAAAAGAAACATGAAAGTTGTACTTTGGTTGAAATACTTAAGAACTCCTACAGAGTCTTTTTCTGTGAAGAATTAATGTTTGGGCAATAATTGCAGACTGAAATTTGAAGGAACTATGGAAAAGAATGAGGTTTTGTTTTTGTTTCTTCAACAACTCATAATTGAAGCCTACGTGCTCAATTTTGTAAAATTTATTGTGGCATACTGGACCTAAATTGTCTAGTTGTAGACAAATTTTAGTGCATTACTCTGACCTTTTTTAACAATGTCAAAACTTAGGGAGATTTTAAAGTATGCCAGTTAGTGTCATATTCGTGTTTAATAGCAAGAATTTTCTATTCGAGCTCATCTTTTTTTCATTTCATGGAATGACTTATTTGTTAACAGGTTCATAAAACATTACCCGTTTGACCGGCTTAATTTCTTTTATTACATGTACGGGATAATATTCAAAACCTCCCTTGAGTTTTTTTTTAAATATCACTTGGCACCCTTAAGGTTTTAGAAATATCACTTACCTCCGCTATTAATTGTGAAAAGACTATATTGACCCTTACTTGACACATAATTCACATGTCAAATAAATGGAGTTCAAAAATTTTTTTAAAAAAAAGAAACAAAAGTCACTTTCTTCTCTTTTCCTTTTCTCTATCATTCTCTCTTACTCATTTTTTGGATGACTATGCAATATTTTATTTGTAAATAATAATAAATTGATTTTCATTTTACTTTTTTGTGATTGTAATAAAGTGGGATATGATTTATTTACTTATTTTGAATTGATTTTTATAATGATTGGTACAATTTAATAATTTGGGCAAGCATTGAGAAGATGTTGGAAAAAAATATAAAGTTTATACGAAATTAGATTTGAACATAAAGAATTAAATTGGTGCAAGTGTATTTATTTTCAAATATCATTTTTATTTTTCAAATTTATAGTTTTATGGGGTATAGTATCATGATGTGGTAGTGCTACAAGAGATTATTTTTTAGGTGTTGGTTTTTTTGAAGTGAATAAAGTGGTTTAAGAATATTTTTATTTAGCAAGTAAAGGGTAGTTTAGAATTTTTTAAAAATTTTGTTACACAAATAACAAATATAAGGGAGGTAAGTGATATTTTTAAAACCTTAGGAGTACCAGGTGATATTAAGAGAAATTTCAGGAGAGGTTTCTAATATTATCCCTACATGTACTTTATGCCATTTGCTTAACCAATAGCCATTGGGAGACATTTATTCCAGTCTAAACCATTTAGCCTACAAACTACCTATATTTTCTCAACCATAAGACAAGAAGCATATAAGCTGGAATACTGTTAGGAGTGAGCAATAAAAATTCTACATATGTTGTGGTACTATAATTTCACCAATAGTTCAACAGAGGGCGGCCCAAATCCAACTACTCATCGCATCTAAGCGGCAAATTTCTCGAAATATTGTTAAAATCAGAAATTATCACAAAAATGGTGTCATTTAGGGGAGGGTTCTATGTTAAGGGTCGCCGCAAATGAGAATAAAGGCTTCATTAAAAAATTATTTTAATTTGTATTTTTTTGGCGACTAGAACTGGCCTCAGTTTTTTTTTTTTCGAAAAGGCTTCTCCACTCATTTGATGAGCGGCTAAGCATATTATTTTTTTTAAACTGAGGCCGCAAAGCTAATTTGCAGCGTTAGTTATCGAACCGTTGATCATGTGGTGTTCAATTGTCGTAGTTCCACAAGAGAATTGATTTTTTTAAATTGAAACCGCAAAGCTCATTTGCGGCGATAGTTTTCAGACTGTTGATCATGTGATGATCAACGGTCGTAGTTCCACCTCTTGTTTTTTTTTAAAAAAAAAAAAATTTGACGCCGCAAAGCTCATTTGCTGCGTTAGTTTTCAAACCATTGATCATTACTTCATCAACAGTCGTAGTTTGGCAAAAGAATGGTCGGGGTATTTTTTTTGTTAAATTCTCATTTGCAGCGTTAGGTTTTTTGACCATTGATCAAAGTTTGATCAACAGTTGGTAGGCCGCAAATTCAATTTGTGGTGAGAGAAAATAATTTTTTTTAAGATGTCAGAGATCTACACTGTTGATGAAAGAGATCAATGATGCCACTTCAGTCAAAAAAAATTTCAGTCAAAGTAGCAATTAATACAATTATTTATCTTGCCAAAAGTTTTCCTCTTGTTCACATCACTCAAGTGAGAATCCCAACTTCAGATACTAACTTTACTGTTGATAAAAGAGATCAATGGTGCCACTTCAGTCAAAAAAAATTTCAGTCAAAGTAGCAATTAATACAATTATTTATCTTGCCAAAAGTTTTCCTCTTGTTCACATCACTCAAGTGAGAATCCCAACTTCAGATACTAACTTTTCTCTTTCTCTTTCGCACAACCCCAGATTATTTGAATCTCCCTTATCTTCTTATTTATCTTCTGCCATTGTTCCCCAGAAAGATAATCTATCATTATCCGCTAGATTGGAAAAAGGTGATGGATTGAAACGGCTTGGATTGAAAAAAGCGGCATTGTCATTCGATTGACGAAAAAGGTGGTGGAGCGAAAAAAGATTTTTTGAAGAAGTGTTTCCTATCTGTCATATAAGGTTAGTTTATTTAAAAGTTTCATTAGTAATTATTTTATAATATTTGCAATTATTTTAAGTTATAGATATTATGCTGCTTTTTATTTATTCAATTTAATAGTCAGTAGTCCTTAATAGGTGATTATTTATGGTTTGTTTTTAAGATTAAATGTGTAATTTGTAATTTGAAAGATTATTTAATCTGTTTGATTTTAGATAATGTGGCAAGTGTTTGTTTCTTGATAATTTGTATTTTGGAAGATTATTTATTGTTTGGTTTTTAGATTTAATTTTGTAGATCAATTTGATAGGCAGTAGTCGTAAGTCAGTAGTCAGTAGATGATTAATTTTTTAAAACTAGTGAATATTAATAGTAAATAACGAATAAGAAAAAGTAAATAATAAATAGTAAATGATAAATAGCAAACTGTAAATAGTGAATAGTAAATATTAAATAGTGAATGGTAAACAGTAAATATAGGAAATGGTAAAAGTTGAATAGTAAATAGTAAATAGTCAACTGTAAATAGTAAATGATAAATAGTGAATAGTAAATAATAAATAGCAAAAGTAAAAGTAAAAAGTACGTGGTTAAAATTAAATAATAATAATAGCAATAATACAATGTAAATTGAGGTAGTAACTAGTAATTAATAGTACTTGTCCTATTAATTGGTAAGTAATATTAATATGAATAATAAATAGTAATTAATACTAATATTTAAAAAAATAAGTTGCACTAATTTACATTATACAATCATAGTTTAATAGTAACTATGATTAGTGAGTAATAAATAATAGTTAATTATAAGATGGAGTTCGTGGTTATAAATAAATTTTAAATAGTATTTAAAAATAGATAGTAATAATTATTTGATTAATAGTAAAGAAGAACCATTACTCTAACAGTTTGAATAATACTATTTGTTTGATAACTTTATCTTTACTTATTCATTTAACTTTAATGATTGTTTTATTAGTGGTGTTATTACTAATAAAGACATTTGTTGTGTTATATTAGTAATTACGAGAAATTGTCGAAGAATATAAGTTGACATAAAAATAGTCGTAAGATTAGGAAAAAATGTTGATGGATCTCGCATTAGTGATTCAATTTTATTGGGGATGCAAAATAAATGAAACCGGACGATTATTCGTATATGACCCTCCAAGGTGTAAAAAAGTCATATTAGTAAAACATCGAATAAACTATGATGAATTGGTGGGTAAAGTGTACACTTACATGCAACTAGATCGGAATGTTTTCAAATTAAATCTATGGTTTAAGAATTCTGTTGGCCAAAATATATTTGCTAGAGCGTAATTGAGATGCGAAGATGACATTGATACTTTATATCATATGAAATCGATGTCACCACATACAACATATGAGATATATGTAGAAGTGGAGTCACAAATCCGTCATATCCACAGTGATCACGATGTCGGACAAACATCATTAGTCCAATTTGATTTTAAAACAGAGTCAAACAGCATGTTTCGTACTCCCGTAGGTGAAAGTAAAAAAATGGTAGTATAGTCGGAGTACGAACGAATGTAGAATGATAAACCAAGTTGTAGGGAAGGGTGTATAAATCGAAGCGGCGAGAATGGTAGAAGTAAATGCAGTTATGTAATAATAGTTCTCTTGATGAATTATCTTGAATAGAAATTTTCACTCCGACAATCCTATCAAGTATACTAGAAAGCGAGGGCGTTCATATTGATCAAAACAAGGAACCGAAACCTGATGACAATGACTTAGACGATAGTTGTCACGATGAGCAAAATCAAATCGATAAAGAAGTCAGAAATCCGTGGGTGGAATCAGGTGCCGATTCATCGACCTCGTATCATATAACGGTTCATCTGCACGACCTTGAAAGAGTGGCAGCCTCATTGAATTTCGATCCTTTTAACAAGGCAGTTTCGGAGAAATATAACATGGGATGAATAGGCAAAGGAGCTTAGATTAGGAATGATCTTTGAAACAAAGAACAACGTTCAGCGAGTCGTCAAACTCTGGTCGATCAAGCACAACCGGAAGTATAAAGTGTGAGAAAGTAAACTAACCACCTAGTATGTTTGCTTTAAGTCCCACAGTACCTCCCCACCATGTAATTGGCAACTAAGCGCCACTTTGAGATGCACACATAACATGTGAAAAATTGTAATATTTGTGAACAAGCACACATGTGTACGAGTTTCGAATTTTAATGATCATCGACAGTTGAGTTTGAAACACGTAGTAAAGGACATAATATATCACGTCTAGGATGATCCACTTTATGCCATCAAAGAAATACAGACGACAATTAAACGTGCTTTTGATATAGATGTTTCGTACAAAAAAATATAGTGTGCTAGGTGACATGCGATTGATACTCTATGTATGGTGATTGGCTAACTTCTATAGTCGCACTGCCTATGTACATGCAGAAATTGGTGAAAGCCAATTCAGAAACAGTTGTCGAGTGGGAACATCATTTGCAAAGTAGTGCTGAATGTAGAATCTTTCATTACGTGTTTTGGGCAATTGGTCCAATTATCGAGTCATTTCGACATCTTAAACCAGTTATTTGTATTGACGTCACATTTATGACAGATACATACAAGTCAAAATTATTAGTTGCTGTTAGCATTGATGCTTGGCCGATTGCATTCGCATTTGTAGACGAGGAAAGAAATCGGAGTTGGACATGATTCATGTCACATTTGCAACGTAAGTGTTGTGAGGTGAAAATATATGCGTTATTTCGGATAGGCATAGGAGCATAACACATGTTATGAATACTTTGTCGGAGTGGAAGGCACTGATGGTTATGCACCAATACTTTTTAGTACATGTGCAGAGTAATTTTACGCAAAAATTTCGGAGTCAAAGGCACATTTTAAATTTTTTGAATAATGCACTAAATATGAGTTTAAGCGGGGCCCATTTGTCTTTGTCTAGTTGAAGGATCTAATGTGGGCAGACAGAGTAGCAAATATGGCCAAGAAATATGAGACATTTATGGAACAGATATGGTTGTTAAATGAAGAGACGTATAAATGCCTGAATAGCGGTTCAGTCAAACCAGAGCAGTAGGCGTTATGCAAGGATAAGATATATCAGTAGGGCCACACATTGACAAACAATAATCACATGCGTACAGTTCACTTTTAACCAAACAGTTGAACTTTTTACTTCGAATCAGAAATTGGCCTTCAATGCAACATACACTTTTCCCAAAAAAATATGAAAGCAATTGTTGAAAAATAAACTGAAGGCGAAGACGCACTCAGTACAAGTGTATGATCACAAAGGTAAAATTTACTATATTATCCCTGGTTGACGCGATAATAAAAAGGGTGGTAATGCGCAGATTCTCAAATTTGGAAATGGCACCTATACGTGTGGCAAGTAAGTTGAAATTAGATTCCCATACTCGCATGTATTTGCAGCTTATTATCGGTTGGATATAAATTTGTACCATCTGGTTGATCATGTGCACACATTTTCAACATGATAATCTTCATTTCAAGGACAGTTTCAACCACTGCTAGATTCGACTTATTGGATCCCTTCGAAATTACGACTTAACTATAATGTAAGAAGAATTAAACAAAAGAGATACAGTCCTAATTCCATAACTGAAATACATAATCAAATAAATTGTCGATGGCCTAATACGCCTCGTCACGATAGCCATTCTTCACAAACAAGACACAATGCCTCGAATTGCCCTTATTCTAGTCATTTTTATGTGTAAAAAAATGAAGACAAAAAAATGTTAACTAGAAGATGTATGGTCGTTGACTATATGTTATGTTAGCTGTTAGCCATTTTTTGACTATATATTTGTTGCTGACATGCAATTTAATAAAATTTTGACTATATGTCGACTATTAATAAATTTTTATTTGTGTAGATTATCCTAAACATGTCACATTGGCTTAAACAAACTCCCGATCCTATACATGATCCACAAGAAATTGACAGTATTTTTAGGGCACAAGAATTAGCTTGATATAAAATGAGTCAAAAAAATTTTTTGGGACCTAGTTAGGAATCAGCTGAATCCTCGAATAGTAAACTATTTTCATCGCATAGGCTTTTGAGGGATCGTATAGGAAGACTATGAATTTGATCATAGATTGATTATAGTGCTTATTAATTGCTGGAAGCAGAAGACCCGTACATTTCGTCTTTCCGTGGGTAAGCCGACTGTCACTTTACAGGACGTGGAGGTATTATGGGATCTGCTTGTTAACGGATTACCAGTGATGTTGGTCAATCGAAATAGGAATCTTGCACATAAAAAATAATTGATCGATGAGCTTCTAGACTTTAGGCTTGTGACTCGTCACTTCAAGGATGGGAGGTTGAAACTTGTGCCAATATTCAACCTTTTGCACGAATCTCTTCCAGATGATGCACAGAATAAGGAATTAGTTCGACAATATGTTCGGTGCTATATTTTAATTTTATTTGCTGGACAGTTGTTCGTCGACACTTGTGAAAATGTTATAAGTTGGTACTGATTAGATTACTTACGAGATATAGAGGCTTCGATTAATTTTAGTTAGGGCAGTACTACATTTGACTGTTTGTATTTTCGACTCTGTAAAATGTCTTACTCGACCACAAGCTGCATAGTTGGCCCATACTGTGACACTCCCACCTCGAGCCCTAGGGTATCAGTGGGGCGTCTACTCAACTCTCGTAAGGTCTCATGCACTCATTCTACCTTAATAGAGATTCACAAGTCAACCATAGACTTAGAATTAAAGGAATATTTCGAATATATAAGCCAAATTCTTCTAAGGCTTCCATCTACTATTACAATCCAAAATTCCAAATATAACAAAGTTTACACTTCAATTGTCTCAAATGTCAAACAAGAGATTTACTAATTTCAACCAAAAACCGCTAGTCTAGAGTTTCTCAACTTCCACTACCAAAACCTGTTAAGGAATAACAACTTAGGGTGAACTAATGCTCAGTGAGGCCAAGAAAATCAAGCAAGAAGCAAGTAGTATGAACCAAATCAAATATTGCACTTAAAAGAGACTTAACATGAATTTCATATAAGTGAGCGAGTAGGAAGTAAAACACAAGTAGAAAGGATATAAAAACTCTCAGGAGCTATTCCCATGTCACGGCCGACTCAAGCCATCTTTGGTTGACCCTCCGTCAACTCAAGTAGCAACATGTCCATAGAGCTCCACTTACTTTCTCCATCCACCATATCACCTTCTCGAATCTGGAACCCAACAAGCACGAGATGGCAATACTATTCGAGCATACCAAGTAAAATCTCAAAAGATCAAGTTATAAAATTTTTCATGGTTTACCAAACTTCTCGACCAAATCCTTGTCGGCTCGATTTACGAAGTTAGCCAATGGGTTGGCGCGTCCCTACAAGTATAATTGGTCGATGAGATAACGCTCCAATCGACATAGAATCCATCATAGCACTGAGTCGGGATGAAAGGCACCTTCCATCCAAATAGAGTGTGGTACATACTGCCGCTCAGTGCTCACGAGTTAAAAGCATGTTCGAATACAAGTGCAAGTCACACAAATTTGTATAACAAGTAGTGAGTATTCAAGAGGGAGAGCACGAGAGCGATAAAGTACACCCTTGCATCGACAAGTTTACAAATCATAAGAATCACATAGCACTTGTATAAATATCATTTCAATCAAACCGACATGAAGGACGCACTTGACACTCACCAAAGTCAAGAGCAAAGCGAGAGCAAAAGCAAGAGGTCAAACAAACTCTTCAGTGTCTACGTGATCACCTGAGATATGCACAATCACGGTTACTTAGGTATTCGACCAAGGCTAATAAAAAAAATCCCCTTGCAACCCACACTCAAGAGACTCAAGCTCAAATCAAATTGAAAAATAAACTTTCTCACTTAATCACTGAAATAATACACAAGGAGGACTTACAAGTTCCATTTTCGAGTCAAGTCGTGGCAAGAATTTTCGATTTCAAAAGAGAGGTACAACGCTTAATTTTTGGCACAAAAATCGAGGAAGGAAAAAAAATATTTTCATATCTTAAAGTTCCTAATCCTATACCTAAGTTTTAGAATATAAGTGAGCGTTCACGTTTTCTAAACATATGAAGTCAAAATCCATCAAAAGTATCACTTATTTCATAGTAAGTATTGGAGCTAAAAGCTCCAAATTTCAAATATGAAACTAGTGAAATTTCTTAAGAATTACTCTAGCTAAAATGCTCAATTTATGATTCATTTTTACGAAAACCAAGGGCATAAGACTAGAAGGTGAAAAATTTTATTTCGGAGTCACAGGAAACAAACTAGTTTGGATTGAATTCTGGCCAACTTTCAAATAATCAAGCTTTCCGATCCAAATCAAGAAAAATCTCATGTGCTCAGTGAAATCCTTTTTCCAAGTATGAAATGAGGTGCAAATAATAAAAAAGGTTAGACTTGAAACCCAGAAAATGTTTCCAAGCCGCTTTTGAGCTTTTGTCACTTTATAAGGAGAATTTTGATTTTTGTAACGTTCTTTGAAAAATTATAACTTGAGTTCCATAAGTCCAAAAATCGTAAATCTTATATCGTTGGAAAATAGATTCAATGAACTAAAATTCTCAAGAAGACACTATTACCAGATTCAAATCAGAAACCAGTCAAATTTTAGTTCCAAATTACTGCTACAGTAAAAACAGGGCAAAACAGTCTTGTATTTCAGTAAATTTTGAAAATTTATCAAAATTCATAGGAATCAAACTAGCCCCTGAAATTTATACCACTGAAAGAACTTCAACTCTAGTTTCAAACGCAATAAACGGAACTCAATTTAGATTTTTACACCAAGATACAATAGTTGTTTCAAAACTGATTTTTGAAACCTGAAACACGAAAATTCCAGCAAACCTACTTGTGAAACCTTTCTCTTTTCCTTTCGTTTAAAACCAGCTTAATTGCTCCGATCAAGGTGCATCTAAGTCCATCGTTTTAGCAAGATTTTAGCTCAAAAAGAGACTCCAAAAACTGAAATTTTCTGTTCAACTTTCGGCCATGAGTATGGTCTCAAAACCAGAATTTTTGAGCTCCAAGTTGGAGCTAAATTGGAGCTTTTAAAACCAGAAATTTTAGTACATGGTTGGAGTTAAAATGAAGTTCTAAAACCTGAAATTTTGTCCTCAAAGTCTCAGCCAATAGTAGGCTTTAAAACCTGAAATTTTAGCTATCATTTTCAACCAAAATAATGGCTCAAAAATTGAAAGTTTCAGTTTTAATTCTCAGCTAAGAGGCTTCACCAAAAATCAAATTTTTTTTTAAAGATTTTAAGCTACAAAGAAGGTCACTAAAACCAGAAATTTTTAGCACCATTTTCGTCCAAAAAGAGGGGCTCAAGCTAAAATTTTAGCCTCAATATTCGGCCAACTAGTAGCCTTAAAAAACTGAAATTTCTCTTGCATTTTTTATCAACAAGGAAGGTGCCAAAATTGAAAATTTTCAACCAAGATTCAAGCATTATAACTCACTTTTCATACCACCAAAACAACCAACAAAGCAAGTTAATATTAACCAACAAAATCATAATCTTACAAGCTAGTAAAAAGGTAAAATCAAGCCATCAAGCAAGCTAAGAATCCATACTATATCACATGATCATCCAACCAAATCAAGCATATCATCCCTCAAAGCATCTTCCGAAGAGCAAGTTAAGAAAGCAAGAAAATCCTCAAAAACATGCTACCTAATGTCAAGGTTCATAGAACCCTTCAACCATTCCAAGTTTATCTAGCTAAGATTTAGCTAAAAGATGGAAGAAAGATTGGAACTTGAAGAGGTTACCTTTTTTCAACGATAGCAAGCAAAATCTTAAGAAACCAATCACTAAACCTCCAAGAATCTTCCCTCCACCATATCTTCTACCAAGCTTGAAGATGATCCAAGGTGTGAGTAAGGTTGGGAGCAAGATTAATGATTAAGATTGAAAGGAAGAAGATGACGTTTTTTCTTGGCCAAGGGAGAGGGGAGGTTTGGCCAATGGAGAGGAAGAGAGAGTGTGTGTTGTGTGATTTTGTGAAGTGAAATGGTGAAAGAGTGAAGTGACATAAAGCCAACTTTTATGGTTCAAAAGTCAACATTTGAATAGTGGTTCATTAATGCTCCTAATTGAGTTTAACTCAAATCACTCACCTCCAATCCCTCAATTAACTTTTCTTAGTCTACAATTGATCATCATTAATTCTCCAAGACCACTGCACTCTCAGACCAAATATTGCTTCAAAAATCGTGCTTTTTCAAATTTTCACTAATTGGGCGACAGAAAAATTAAGTTTAAGAGTAAACATGTTTTTTTTAAAAAAAAATAAAATGAGACAATGTACAATGCAGATGCAATTAAAATGAATGAAATAATTTAATTGGGGCAAATGAATAAATAAATAAATGGATTAGCCAGTAAAAGAGAATTTCGGGTCCTCACATCATTCCCCCTTTAAAAGAATTTCGTTCTCGAAATTCATACATTGATTTACAAATAACTCTAGATACTTCTTTCGGATCTCCTTTTCAACTTTTCAAGTTGCTTTTTAGATTCCATGATTTCTCCATAAGACCTTCACTAGAAGGATTTGCTTGTGTCTTAACTCCTTCACTTTTCGATCTAAGAGTTTTACCGACTTTTTCTCATATAACAAATTCTCATCAATTTTCACTCCTTCCGATCGTAACACATGGGATGGATCGGGATGATATTTCTTAAGCATGGAAACATGGAAGACATCATAAATTCGGGATAAGTTCAAAGGTAATTCCAATTTGTAAGCCACGCTCACTACGCGTTGGATAATCTTATAAGGGCCTACAAATTTCGGTTGCAACTTCTTTTCTTTTCCCGCCATTAGGCTTGCTTTCAAAGGTGTAATCTTAAGAAATACCTTATCTCCAACCTCAAACTCCAAATTTTTCCTCCGATTATCCGCATAGATCTGTTGGCGGCTTTGAGCCGTTCGGATCCTTTGATGTATCAATTTCACCTTCTCAAAGGCTTCCTCAATCCAAGGCACGGTAGTCGGGTCCAAAATCTTCTTTTCTCCAATTTCATCCCGATGAATCGGAGACCGACACTTGCAACCATAAAGGGTTTCGTAAGGAGCCATTTGTATTGAGAAATGAAAACTGTTATTATAAGTAAATTCCACCAACGTAAGATACTGATTCTAATTTTCTCCAAAATTCAAAGTACAAGACCTCAACATGTCCTCTAGGGTTTGGATCGTCCTTTCCGATTATCCATCTGTCTGCGAGTGGTAGGTGATACTAAAATTCAATTTAATCCCTAGGCTTTCTTGCATCTTTTGTCAAAATTGAGACACAAACCTAGGGTCCCGATTTGATACTATACTCACCAGTATCCCATGCAATCTTATAATTTCGTCCAAATACAATTTAGCCAATTTTTCCAAGTAGTACTTCATACTAATCGGCAAAAAGTTAGCAATTTAGTCAACCAATCCACTATTGTCCAAATAGCATCGTGATCTCTCTAAATCCTTGGTAGCCCTGATACGAAATTCATAGTGATATTCTTCCACTTCCACTTAGTATCTCCAAAGGTTTTAATAACTCAGATGGCTTCTGATGCTCGGCCTTAACTTGTTGGCAAGTAAGACAGGCTCGAACAAATTGGGCAATTTCTCTTTTCATATTTTTTCACCAATAAAGGCTCTTCAAGTCTTGATACATCTTATTACCTCCAAGATGTACCGTATACTTGGAACAGTAAGTTTCGTCCAAAATTTTCTTCTTTAGCCCTTCATCTTTTGGCACCACTAGGTGATTTCTAAATTTTAACACTCCATCGGTCCCCAAATTACAGTCGGAGTTTTTCCATTTTTGAACTTTCTCAATCCAATTTTGCACATCAGGGTCTCATTTTTTAGTTTTTTTTATTCGATCTAACAAGGTAGATTTCACGGTAATATTTTCAAAAATCACCCTCTGTGGCTCAAGACGCGGGTTCCAAACGCAAACTTCCTGTAGTATGTGCCATTCTCACACCATTAGGCTGGCTACTTGTGCCTTACGATTTAGGGCATCTGCCACTACATTAACTTTTTCAGGGTGATAGTTAAATGTACAGTCATAATCTTTCAAAAATTTCACTTATCCACATTGTCTCAAATTCAACTCCTACTGGGAGAATAAATACTTAAGATTCTTATGATCAGTGAAAAACTCGAAAGTCACCCCATACAGATAATGTCTCCACTTTTTTAAGGCAAACACCACTGTCGCTAACTCCAAGTCATGGATCGGGTAATTCTGCTCATGAGATTTCAACTTACTGGAGGCATACACAATTACTTTTCCATTTTTCATTATCACACATCTCAAACCATCCTTTGAAACATCTGAATAAACCATGAAACCATCTCCTCCATTTGACAATGTTAATATAGGTATTTCGGTCAAACACTTATTCAGCTCCTGGAACCCTTTCTCACATTTAAGATCCCATATGAATTTGCCATACTTTTTAGTCAAATCGGTTAGGGGTTTCACGATCTTAGAAAAGTTCTTAATAAACCGGCAGTAATGCCCCACTAATCCTAAGAAACTCCGAATTTCGGTAAGATTTTTTTATTGTTTCCACTTAGAAACAACTTCTACCTTAGTTGGATCCACAGTAATCCCTTCCTTAGAGATTATATGATCTAGAAAAGCTATTTTTTCTAACCAAAACTCACACTTATTAAACTTAGCAAAAAGTTTGTGCTCTCTCAGGGTTTGCAAGACTATCTTCAGGTGCCGTTCATGATCTTCTCGAGACTTAGAGTACACCAATATGTCATTTATGAATACCACCACAAATTGATCTAAATACGGCTTAAAGACCCAATGCATCAAGTTCATAAATATTGCTAGCGCATTAGTTAATCCAAAAGGTATAACTACAAATTCAAAGTGTTCATATCTCGAATTGTAAGCGGTTTTAGGCATATCCGCTTCTAGAATCCTCAACTGGTAATAGCCCTGCCTCAAATCCAATTTAAAAAATACTACGACCCCTTGTAGTTTGATGTGAGACGGATCTAGACGAACACCAAGTTGAGTGGATTTGCGAAACTTTGACCCTTCTATAATCACGAGCCACGAACTAAGGAGAATCCTTAACCCAAGACTAGCCAGTTTAGTGAACCAAAGTATATTTAGAAGAACGCCACAATCAAGGAGACTACTTGATTGATAAGTTCGATGAACGACTTGAGATTAATTCTCAAGTATTCAAAGGAAATTCTCTTGAGGAAAAGAGAGTGAGAAATAACTCACATATATTTTATAAAATCTGAATTATTTTTAATGAATGAAAACCTAGGCTATATATAGCCTTACAGGACTCAAACCCTAGAATGTCCAATGGACGACCTTGCCCTTCATTAAGGGCGAAAATATCTAACAACTAATTAACTAAAATTAAGACTCTAAATTCGGCCAAAGTGAAGGAACAATTGACCGAAATTATTAATGCTAACAAACAACTAATAATGGTAAATAAAACCCTAACTAGAAAGCTAGTACTCCATGAACTAGTCTTCATTTGGCTCTTCCATTTGAAGGAAAGTGTAGAGAGTAGTTTCTCCATTATGTAATCCTTCAATGGTCCTCAAGTCATCACCAACTCGTTCTTGAATCGTGCAAACAAGAGCTTGAAGTGAATCTTGAATTCTCCTAGCACGCGCTCTTGTAATTGGACCACTGGGTATTTGCATGACATGAGCACTAGAAGTTTGAGCAGCCTTGAGCCCCTCCTCATTAGTCCCCTCCTCTTGAAGGCGATTTGTCCTCAAATCAAACGCATCGTCTGCATGAAAAGGACTCAAGTCAGATACATTAAAAGTAGCATGTACCCCATACTCACCTGGAAGTTCAAGTTTGTAGGCATTGTCATTTATACGCTCCAGGACTTGGAATGGACCATCTCCCCGTGGAAGTAGCTTACTACGCCTTTTGACTGGGAACCTCTCTTTGCGCATGTGTATCCATACCCAATCGCCAGGCTCAAAGATCATCTTGCGGCGCCCCTTGTTGGCACTTTGGATGTATTGAAGTGTACGCTTCTCGATGTTGGCTCGCACCTTAGTGTGTAACTCACGTACATATGCAGCTTTGTTCTTACCATCCAAGTTAACTCTCTCATGAACAGGTAAAGGAGTTAAATCCAAAGGTGTGAGAGGGTTAAAGCCATACACAATTTCAAACGGCGAATAATGTGTAGCAGAATGAACAGTGCGATTGTATGCAAATTCCACATGTGGTAAGCAATCTTCCCAAGATTTAATGTTTTTTTTAATAATTGCGCGCAATAGGGTAGATAAAGTCCTATTAACAACCTCGGTTTGACCATCAGTTTGTGGGTGGCTAGAAGTAGAAAATAGCAATTTAGTACCTAGTTTACACCACAAAGTTTTCCAAAAGTAGCTAAGGAATTTGGCGTCCCTATCAGAAACAATGGTGCGTGGCATGCCATGTAATCTAACTATCTCTCGAAAGAATAAATCTGCAACATGCTTAGCATCATCTGTTTTAAGACAAGGAATAAAATGGGCCATTTTGGAGAAACGGTCAACTACCACATAGATTGAATCATGTCCTTTTCTAGTCCTAGGTAGTCCAAGCACAAAATCCATTGACAAATCAACCCATGGTTCATGTGGAATTGGCAAAGGCGTATAGAGACCATAAGGGTGTACCTTTGATTTTGCTTGGTGACAAGTCACGCACCTCTCAATGTGGCGTTCCACGTCACTCCTCATGCGTGGCCAGAAGAAATGTTCTTGGAGAATCATTAAGGTCTTGGCAATGCCGAAGTGTCCCATTAGCCCTCCTCCATGAGATTCTCTTACTAAGAGTGTGCGCATGGAGCTCTTGGGAATGCAAAGCTTGTCCTTGTAGTATAAGAACCCCTGAGAGATGAAATAATGCTCACGAGAGTGTCGTGGCAAGGAGGAAAAAATCTCACCAAAATCTGAGTCAGTTGCATAAAGTTCTTTAAGGAATTCAAAACCAAGCAACTTAGCATCTAATGTAGTGATAAGTGTGTGTCTTCGTGAGAGTGCATCAGCCACTACATTCGTCTTACCTGTCTTGTATTTGATCACAAAGGTAAAACTGTCAATGAAGGTAATCCATCGTGCATGTCGCTTACTCAACTTGTCTTGGGACTTGATATGCTTGAGCGACTCATGATCGGTGTGCAAGACAAACTCACGAGGGCGAAGGTAATGTTGCCATGTTTGTAGAGCTCGCACTAAGGCCATTAGTTCCTTATCATATGTTGAGTAGTTTAGAGCAGCTCCATTCAACTTCTCGCTAAAGTAGGCAATCGGGCGACCCTCTTGGAGTAAAACAGCTCCAATACCTATACCAGAAGCATCACACTCTACTTCAAAAGCTTTGTCAAAATTAGGTAAACTAAGAACAGGTGCATGTGTGAGCTTGTGCTTAAGTAATTGGAAAGACTTAGCTTGTTCCTCTCCCCAATGAAATTGCACATCTTTCTTGACAATTGACGTAAGTGGTGCAGCAATGGTGCTAAAATCCTTGACAAAACGCCTATAGAAGCTTGCCAAGCCATGGAAACTTCTCACCTCACTTACAGTGGTAGGGGTTGGCCATTCACTAATAGCCTTCACCTTGTCTTGATCAACATGAATTCCCTGCTCACTTACAACATAGCCTAGGAAAACCAATTGATTTGTGCCAAAGGTACACTTCTTAAGGTTAGCATAGAGGCTCGCCTTACGAAGTGCATCTAGGACCATTTGTAAATGCACAACATGCTCATCTAAACTCCTACTATAGATCAAAATGTCATCAAAGTAAACGACCACAAATTTACCAATGAAAGAACGTAAAACATGATTCATGAGTCTCATAAAAGTACTTGGTGCATTGGTTAGCCCAAAAGGCATGACCAACCATTCAAAAAGTCCATGTTTTATCTTAAATGCAGTTTTCCATTCATCTCCTTCTTTCATGCGAATTTGATGGTAACCACTTTTCAAATCAATCTTAGTAAAAATGATTGCACCATGTAATTCATCAAGCATGTCATCCAAACGAGGTATGGGATGGCGGTACTTTACCGTGATGGCATTAATTGCCCTACAATCAGTGCACATTCTCCATCCTCCATCTTTCTTTGGAACAAGTAGAACTGGTACAGCACAAGGGCTTAGACTCTCTTTAATCCAACCCTTACTAAGCAACTCCTCTACTTGTCATTGTTGCTCCTTGGTTTCCTCAGGATTGGTCCTATATGGTGCCTTGTTTGGAAGGGAAGATCCAGGAATGAAATCAATTTGATGTTCAATTCCCCTTAATGGAGGCAATCCATTAGGTATATCCTCAGGAAAGACGTCTTGATACTCCTGTAAGAGGTTAGTAATAACACTAGGCAAAGAAGCATCAAGAGCATTAGTGAGTAAGGATTCCTTGCCAAATAAAATAAATAAAACTTGATTAGAATGCAAGGCCTTTCTCACATCTTTCACCTTGGCAAGCATACTGGGTTTTCTCTCCTGTGCGGGCTCGAAGACCGAATGAGAGTGATCCAACTTGCTTGAAGAAGGGTCGGCCAACACTAATTTCTTAGCTTTGGCGTTGTCCTTCTTGGTGGTAGCATCCAAGTCATACTCTTTTTGTAGACTAACTTGATCCTCATGTACTTGTTGAGGTGTAAGAGGTGCAAGTGTAATCTTTTTACAATTATGCATAAAAGAGTATTTGTTCAAGAAACCATCAAAAGTGACTCTTTTGTCAAATTGCCAAGGACGCCCTAAGAGTATATGTGCAGCTTGCATTGGTACTACATCACACATAACATCATCTTCATACCTACCAATGCGAAAAGTAACCAGAACTTGTTTAAGAACACGTACCTCTCCATTGTTGTTTAACCACTGAAGCTTGTAGGGACGAGGGTGCTCACTAGTTGGCAAGTTTAGTTTCTCCACCATCAATGCACTAGCAACATTAGTGCAACTTCCGGGGTCAATCACCAAGCTGCATACCTTGTTGGTCACATGGCACCTAGTGTAAAAGATGTTGTCACGTTGAAGTTCATCTTTACTAGCTTGAGTAGCTAGTGCTCTCCTTGCTACCAATCCAACTTTGTCTTGAGTTGGAACTTCCTCTATCTCATCTTCCTCTTCAACCAAGGAAGGCATGTCTTTGTACTCCTCCTCTTCATCATCAGTGACAATGTCTCCATTTGGTAGCACAAGCATGGTCCTTGGATTTGGACATTGGCTTGCAATGTGCCCAACTCCTTGACACCTCCAACATTTGGTGTCACGATTCCTAGGTTTTGAAGTTTCAATTGTTGGTTTTGAAACAACCTTGGAGTCGGTTTTGGTAAAAGGTGGCCGTGAGCTTGACCCTTGATCTTGCTTCGGCTTTGGAGTGGTCCAAGTATTCGAACCTCTCTCTTCCCTTCTAGGCTGGAATGGTCGAGTAAATGCTTGTGGATGAGGGTTATAATTTCTGGTTGTACCCCTCCTCTTGAGCCTTTGCTCAATCTTGATAGCCTTCTCCACCATATCTTCAATCTCCACATAGTATTGAAGCTCCAGTTGATCGGCTATTTCAACCCTCAGACCATTGAGAAATCTTGCCATTGTAGCCTCTCTATCTTCTTGAATATCAGCTCTTAACATGGAGATTTCCATGTCCTTGTAGTAGTCCTCAACTGAGCGTTGACCTTGTGTCAAGGTTTGAAGTTTTTGGTACAAGTCTCTATGGTAGTGACTTGGTACAAATCGCTTCTTCATCAGTCTCTTGAGCTCAGTCCAAGTGGTTATAGGTGGCTCTCCACACCTTCTTCTGCTTGTAGCCACTTGTTCCCACCAAACTATGGCATAGTCGGTGAATTCGACTACGGCAAGTCTCAATTGTTGTGCATCGGTGTAGTCATTACAATCAAATACTAGCTCTACTCGACTCTCCCATTCAAGGTATGTATCCGGGTCAGATTTGCCTTGGAATGGAGGAATCTTCATCTTAATCCCCTTGATGGCATCACCGATTGCTCTTGTGTTTCGCTTTGGTCTTCTTTGCTCGTATGCCTCATGTTCCGAATCAGCATTGGAGTCACTAGATTCCCCCAGGGTGGATTTTCCCCTAGATTTCCTAGAAGAAGCCCTAGATGAACTTAGTTGATCAATTTGCTCATGGATTGTTTCCAACCTTTGGTCAAATCTCCTCTGCATTTCCTTCCACATATTATCCATTTTAAGTGATAACTGAGCAATGGTAATTTCATGTTCCTGAGACATGGTGAAACCTGCAAAACTTGACAAATTGTTAGTAGAAAATGCCTCACTTGCTCCCTTAAGTGTTTCACTCCTCTCGTGTTTTCACTCAAGTGTGTATGGCACTCTAATGCTCTCACCAATTCACTTCTCAAACCACTTGTTTGTTTCCTTTGAAGAAATCAGAAATTTTCTCAAGGAAGTTCAATCAAACTTTAATCAAAATAGCTCCCAATTGTATCAAAGGAACAAGGAAACAAAAAGTAGAAATGGAAAGCTCAAGTAATGAATAAGGAATGGAAGAGGAAAGAATTGATGTACAAAGAAAAAGAAAGTCCAAGTACGATGATGGAGTTCCCAAGTGCTTTATTTAATTGCCCAATTGATTTTTGGAAACAAGTTAGGTGTTGGACTTATTTGGAAATTTCCTTAAAGTCGGCTAACCAAACAGAATTTTTACCAAAATTTTTCCAGATTCCCTCTCCAAAAACCTTCCAAAATTTTTCCAGATTCCCTCTCCAAAACCCTTCCTAAAGTCGGCTATAACAAATCAGAATTGTTCCCAAAAAAAAATTCCAGATTTCCTTCTCTTTTGAAACCTTCCAAAGTCGGCTGCAAAACAGAATTTGGTAGCTAAAATATTTCCAGATTTCTGCTCCTTTTAAACCTTCCAAAGTCGGCTGCAAAACAGAATTTGGTAGCTAAAAAATTTCCAGATTTCTGCTCCTTTTAAACCTTCCAAAGTCGGCTGCAAAACGGAATTTGGTAGCTTCCTAACCGCTGAAAATTTCCAGATTTGTTACCTTATCAAATCAGAATTGCTTCCACGAAAAAATTCCAGATTTCTTGTCTTCTTGAATTCCCCTCAAATTCGGCTGGAATTTCCTAAATTTTTTCCCAGATTTGGTAGCTTCCTAACCCCAAAATTTTCCAGAATTACCTCTTCTTAAATCCCCTCAAAATTTTCGTCCCTTACTCTCCCTCAAGAACAACAATTCGGCTCTCCCCTCTTTGCTCCACACAAGGACAGTTTTGATGCTTGGTGCTAACAATGGCTTCACAAGATGACACAAGCAACGTCACCCAAGAATACCCCAAGCGGCCTGCTCAAGAAACTCCCAAGAGGTTTACTCCTAAGCCAAGAAAGCCCCGTATGGATGCAAGGACGTACAAGAAACTGTTTATACGTAGGGAAGTGCAAATCTTCAAGAATCAAGATGGTCAAGATCCTCAAAAGACTCAACGGGTGATACAAGTGATCAAGGCTCAAGGTGTGCAAGATTTTCAAGAGGAGGTTGGTCAAAACTTTTGAGTAGTCTTTTTCTTGATGTAATTTTCTGGTTTGTTGAAACAATTGCAACAAGACAGAATTTGGCAAATAAAAGTGCGGCTTCCTTCTTTGTTGTTTGCTACCCTAGTGCCCTTTCTCTTTTCCTTTTTTCTGTTTTTTTTTTTTTCAAGATTAGTTTCAAGAAACTCAAGAATCCCTAGATTATTGTAGTTCCTCTTCAAGATTCCAACCCCAAACAAGTTTAACCACAAAAATCAGTTTAGGAAATTAATGAAAACAACTTGGTGGAATAAACTAAAGTTTGGACAGATTTGGCAAGAAACTTGCGCCCAAGGAAACCCTAGTTGCAAGTGAAAACCCTAGCCGTCGCAATTTTTTTTTTTTATCCAAACAGAATATGCAAGGCACACAACTCGGTTACACTTGAAGGCAGGGTTCAAGACAGAATCATACCACAAGTAATGCACGAGGTGGACACGACGCAAAAGACAACAAAGAGTGACTCAACAAGACAACAAAGGCGGACAGAATTTTTTTTTTTTTTGTAATAACAATCGGACTTGACACAAAGAGAGACACGACCAGATTTGCAAAATAAAATTGACTAGGAAGCTTACGAACAAACTCAACGGGATATACTTGATGTCGTCGACTAGCTCTGGATACCAACTGATGTGAGACGGATCTAGACGAACACCAAGTTGAGTGGATTTGCGAAACTTTGACCCTTCTATAATCACGAGCCACGAACTAAGGAGAATCCTTAACCCAAGACTAGCCAGTTTAGTGAACCAAAGTATATTTAGAAGAACGCCACAATCAAGGAGACTATTTGATTGATAAGTTCGATGAACGACTTGAGATTAATTCTCAAGTATTCAAAGGAAATTCTCTTGAGGCAAGAGAGAGTGAAATAACTCACATATATTTTATAAAATCTGAATTGTTTTTAATGAATGAAAACCTAGGCTATATATAGCCTTACAGGACTCAAACCCTAGAATGTCCAATGGACGACCTTGCCCTTCATTAAGGGCGAAAATATCTAACAACTAATTAACTAAAATTAAGACTCTAAATTCGGCCAAAGTGAAGGAACAATTGACCGAAATTATTAATGCTAACAAACAACTAATAATGGTAATTAAAACCCTAATTAGAAAGCTAGTACTCCATGAACTAGTCTTCATTTGGCTCTTCCATTTGAAGGAAAGTGTAGAGAGTAGTTTCTCCATTATGTAATCCTTCAATGGTCCTCAAGTCATCACCAACTCGTTCTTGAATCGTGCAAACAAGAGCTTGAAGTGAATCTTGAATTCTCCTAGCACGCGCTCTTGTAATTGGACCACTGGGTATTTGCATGACATGAGCACTAGAAGTTTGAGCAGTCTTGAGCCCCTCCTCATTATAGTTGATCAAATAACTCATCTATGTGAGGCAAAGGGTATTTGTTCTTAACGGTCACATCGTTCAAATCTCGATAGTTTATGCATAACTTTAAACTTCCATATTTCTTCTTAACAAAGAGCACCGAAACTCTCCACGTTGAATCACTTTCTCTAACAAAATCTCTTTCTAATAAATCTTGCAACTGCAACTTTAATTCTTTTAATTCAATTGGAGCCATCCTATAAGGCATCCTAAAGATAGGTGTCGTCCCCGGATCTACATCAATTTTAAACACTATTTCTCTCTCTGGATGTAAC
Organism: Coffea eugenioides; assembly: GCF_003713205.1. Classification (NCBI taxonomy): domain Eukaryota; kingdom Viridiplantae; phylum Streptophyta; class Magnoliopsida; order Gentianales; family Rubiaceae; genus Coffea; species Coffea eugenioides. The sequence continues at coordinate 63,153,324 of NC_040036.1, forward strand.
GTTTTTAATTTCTCGGGAAAGACATCGGGGAATTTCTTCACTACTGGCACATTTTCCAATTTCACCTTATCTCCAAGTGTATTTATAAAAAATGTTAGATATCTTTTAGCCCACTACTCAATAATTTCCTAATTCAAATCCTCGAAATTAGAGCAGACGATGCTAGTCTACCTCTCACATTTAACTTCGAAGTTGCTTTCCCCGGAATGCGCAACTCTACTAATTTCATCTTACAATCCAATTGAATATGGTATCGAGCCAACCAATCCATCCCAAGTATCACATCATATTCCTTAATTGATAGGTTCACTAAGTCTACCAACAATTTCCTCTCACCAACCCAAATCTCACAATTTTTATAAATCTCACTAGCAATTAGGCACTGGTCCCCCGTAGGAGTCTTAACTTCCAAATCAAAAGATAAGAAATCACATTTTACATCTATACCATTCATAAAGTTATGATCTACAAAAGAATGAGTTACCTCGAGATCAATTAAAACCCTAACTAGGTGATGAAAAACGGGGATCGTACCTTCCACCACTTCAGTCGGGTTAGAGATTTGCTGGTTGTCTAAGATATAAACCCTAGTTGGCACTTTTGATCGACTCCCTCCAGTACTCGACTGCTTTAAAACGGACCTAGCAGGCTGCCGAGTATTCCCTTCTTCCTTAGGGGCATTAAGGCAACTCGAGATCTGATATTTGACACTACCGCAAAACAGACACTTTTCTTACTTTCACCGGCACTCAGTCTCAATATGGTGAGGCTTGCCACAATATCCACAAGTCACACGACAAGTCACAGCCTGACCAGTTTGAGAATTCCCTTTCAACTGATCTCGCCCACTCTGACTTCCTTTTGGCGGGACTCTCCTTGATGGAGCTCCTCTTGATTTTTCGGGCATCCTCACTCCTCCAGCCCCTCTTCTCATTTTAAGGGGTTGGGTAGATCTCTCGGATGGTACAGGGACATTGTTTGGATTACCCCTCTTTCTAGCATAAAAGGTTTTGGATTAGAACTTGGCATTTTCTACCCTCTGTGTCTTATTCAAGACATCCGTAAAAGTGGTGATTTGGGCTACTACTAAGGACTCTTGGATTACTATATTTAACCCTTGAATGAATCTCCTTATCCTTCTGCGCTCTGTGACCACTAGCTCAGGGGCAAATTTGAAAAGTTTGGTAAATCGTTTCTCATACTCGGCCACACTTAGCAACCCTTGATTCAACCTAATAAAGTCGTTTCTCTCTTTTCTTGTATCATTGGCGGGAGGAACTTAGTATTAAACTCCCTCTCAAAATTTACCCAAATCCAGGGGATTTGTTCTCTCTTACATTTCACCCTAATAACATTCCACCATGAGCGCGCCGCTCCCTCGAACTGGAAGACAGTGAAATTCACTTGTGTCTCCTCGGCATAATCTAGGGCGGCAAAGATCTCTACCATTCTCTCAAACCAATTTTCTGCCACTTCAAAATCAAATCATCCGTGAAATCTAGGTGGAACGAACTTCAAGAAACGCTCTAGGGCTCAGGTGAAGCCCACTTCAACCATAAAGGGTTTCGTGGTTTCTATCCTCACCCCTCTCGTGGTTTCTAAGCGGGTTGACTGGTTCAGGGCATTGGCGCTCAACTAGACACTCAAGTACATCAGTTATACGGTTAAGAACTGTAACCACTTAATCTGTGAGAACTCGAATTTTTACTTATTTTAATCTTATTTTAATGGCTTAATTAATTATTTATCCAACCGTTTTCTCCAAATAATTTATTTCAATCATTTTAAGACCCAATTGCATGGAACTATGACTTGCTTATATTTTAAAATGACTTGTTATAAAATTTAAATTTTTGAAATCTCGTTTAGAGTGAATAGTAGATGCGTGTTTGGAGACAATAATAGATTCGAGAATACAATAAACTTGAAAAAATTGGAGACTTGTACATTAGTCTTGAAAAGGTATTTTATGTTTAAGTGTTCAATTATTAGTTAGTGATACTATCGTTATAAGAATTTCGTGAAAATTCCACTCTACCGCGCACAAATTGGAAGTACGCGTTTTTACACTCGCGATTTAATTGAGGGACTTTAGACCCTTATTTTTAGACCATTAAGAGTGAATAATAATAGTAGGGATACAAGTGCATTAGAGGTTTAGTGCACAAGTGAAACAATCTCGAGAGGAATTGAGCACGAAACGCGCGCGTACGCGCGAGAGAGAGAGTTGACTTTTGAATCAATTTAGAGCCACACATTTTAGCTTCTCTTGGAAGCTTCATTGGTAATCAAACACTCTCTCTCTCTCTCTCTCTCTCATTCCAGCCGGCCACCAAGGAGAAGAAAAACAACCAAAGCTCTTCAATTTTCTTGCACCATTTCTTCATTAAATCTTCACCAAATCACCTCAAAATTTACATACACTTTGCTAACCACTTGGAGATCATCTCAAACTAGGAAAAGAGCTTGCTTTCCATGGTTTTTCTTTGGCTCCAAGGGACCGAAATTTCTGCCTTGATCATCTAAGCAAAGTAAGTGACGATCAACCTCTCAAATATTGACTCATGGAAGTTATATTGCACGTATAAGATCATATATTCATGTGGGTAGTTTTATTTATATTGGAAATTTGGTGTGTGGGCTCTATGAACTCCCACTATGGCTTGATGGACTGATTTGATCAGTTTTGATGTTATTAATGTTGGATTAGTTCTTAATTTAGTAGAAATAAGTGATATTGTGGATGGAAACTCAAAGGTAGTGAAGAGGAGAATTTTTCTATTTCTGCCCCTGCCAATGCAGTGACCCTTAGAGCATTTTTTGAGGTTCAATGGACTTGTTTATGATGTATATATGTTGTGTGGGCTGTGTGGAAGGTTTCCAAAAAAAATTACGTGATTTGGCTATTTCTGCCCCTGCCAATGCAGTGACCCTTAGAGCATTTTTTTTGAGGTTCAATTGACTTGTTTATAATGTATATATGTTGTGTGGGTTGTGTGGAAGGTTTTCACAAAAAATTACGTGATTTGGTTGACCAAATGTTGTGATTTCGAAAATTCATCAAAACTGGAAATGGGTGTCCAGTGTACTCTGGCAGTGTTTTTGTTTCGGTCATAACCTTTTGGTCCGATGTCGGAATCGAGTGCTGTTTGTGGTAGTAGAAACTAGACATTCCCAGTTTTTCAATGGTATAAAATACATGTCCTGATTTCACTTGAGTGATCTGTACCAACCTTGTAAAGTTGCCTATTCTATTTCGCATTTTACTAGAAGCTCTGTTTTAAGCAGCGAGTTGATGCTCGAATATGAGCTAGTTGTGGACAGATTTTTAAAACCATTTCTTCTGAGAAATTGTAGTTTTATGAATCTAGTTTTCAACGCCACCAACCACGCTCAATTTCAAGTTGAATTGCGTGAGTTGTGGCCGAAGTTCGAAACTGACTCAGGGATTGAAAACCCTCTTTTTGGCTAGTTGATGCCTTAACCTTGATTGGGACTTGTTGTTTCGAAATTTTTAGTGTTAATCACCTACCAAACACATTTTAGATGTTTCTTAGACATTTTCTACATAAATGAACCATATTTGAGATGTTTTCATTAGTCGAATATTTAGAAAAGGAAAATTTACATACCAGGCAGATTTGCCTTAGAAGCTTGTGGGACTTTAATGATTTTGTTAACCGACTTCCCGTACGTATTTTCGCATGAAATTTGATAGAGGAATAGCCCTTATATGGTAGGGTAATACTACCAAATTTGGGACCATTCCAAGTCCTTCTCGATGCCCAACAGATATTCCAAAGTCTGCTTTTCAAATCTGGAAAACTTTTCCTTTTCTCTTGACCGAATGGTCAAATCTGATTTGGAGAGTTATATTTCAAAAATTGTGATGTCCATTACCTTTAAATTACTTAGTGGATGTTTATGAACTATTGATTTTGAAAATGGAGTGATTTAGAACTGATTTCATTGCACAAAACATTTGCAAGCAAAAGAAAAGTGAGAAGGCAGATTAGCCTTGAAAGATTTCTTGAACTTTAGTTGTTTTAATGACTGCCTTCCCATGGAAATTTTTGCATGAAACATGGTATAAATGTTGTTCACACATGGAGGATTTAGTGTACCAATTTTGGTGTATTTCTAATGTCAAATAGATGGCCAAATGATATTTCAAAGATAGTCTTTAAATCTGGAAAATGACTAAACAGTTTGCGAAATGTGACCAACTTTGGACTGATGTCTCTCGATACTCAAAACTCCGATTCCTATTCCACATATTGTGTTTTAAACTTTGATTGTAACTCTAATTGAGTTTCAAATTTTAGAGGCTAGTTCGCATTGTGTGAATTTTGCCGAATTTCCAAACTTTGCCGAATATCAACCCAAAACGGTTTTAAGGGTCCAACACAGCCACTTTGAGCCACATTTCGAATGTCATCCATTTGGAATCATGAAAAAGTATCTTTTAGGAACTTTTAGCACTTTGGAAGTAGTTTCCAACGGTACCAAGTTTTCCAATTTTACACATACCGAGAGTGAGATACAATTTTTCAAAGACCGCTTGATAAATCTGAAATTTCCGAACTTAAGGGAAATTGAGAGTTTCGAACTCTCCATTTTTCTTCCATATCACTTGACCGTTCCGCACTTGACTTTAAAGATGCAAATCAGATTTCTCTTGTACTTTTAAAATCCCACTTTTGAGTCTCGATTTACGAGTAATTAAGGCTCGTATTTGTGAAATTTTCTTAGACTGTACTCTAATACAATCTTCTTCGATAAATGGGGTTTCTAAGTAGTAGTTCGTTATTAATTGCTCAGGCACACAAGAGAACCTTCAAGAGGATCCTACGGTGGACGCTTAAACCCTCAAGAGGGCATTATTTCTTTGTTTATTTGGTGAGTGTCAAGTGCATGAATATTTAGAAATTATGTGAATTGCTCAATATGAAATGGATGGGTTATAACTGCTGAGTCGAGTGTGTACTTTATCGAATACGTTCTCAATAAAATAATTGTAATTGAATTGCCTGAATTGAATTGCATTATATGCTATAGCTGTTTATGTCGTTGGAGTGAATCTCCTCGATTCATAATTGAACTGTATGACTGCCGATTGGAGTGCGCTCATCGGCCTATAACGGTATTTGTCGATTGGACTGAATGTCACCAATCCTTATAATTATAATCGTATAATCGGGTCTCTGAGCGATAGCATGTACCATACCAATTCGGGTGGGAGATACCTCTCGTGTCGACTCAAAACCCTAAATAAATGATCGATTCTCTGAGCGACAGCATGTACCACACCGATTCGGGTGGGAGGTACCTCTCATGTCGTCTCAGAACCATAAACTTTTCTAAATCAATTGGAGCGATGTCTCATCGACTATTGGGCGATAGTATGTACCACACTAATGTGGGTAGGAGGTACCTCTCATTCGACTCAAAACTATAAGTAAAACATAAGTCGATTGGAGCAATGTCTCATCGACCACTGAGCGATAGTATGTACCACACCGATTTGGGTGGGAAGTACCTCTCATTCGACTCAGAACCATAAACGTATAATCGACCACTGAACAATAGTATGTACCACATCGATTCGGGTGGGAGGTACCTCTCATTCGACTCAGAATCATAAATGGAATAAGTAAAGTTCTACGGACTTTTGGATTGAACTTTGGCAAAACAAGTGGAAATGAGCTCCTAAGAGCTCCCGTATCCTTCTTGAATGTGTTTTGTGAATATTCGGGAATTGCATGAATGTTACAGTTTTATCTCTCGTACCAGCTTTATTGCTACTTGAATTACCTGCTTGCATGATTTTTCTTGGCCTCACTGAGCGTCAGCTCATCCCATTAGTTTAGTTTTCCTTAACAGGAGCCGAAATGGAAGGGATTATGGAGAGACCGATTTGATGGCCTCTTTTGATTAGAATTTTGAATGTATTTGTTTAGACAACTTTTGGAAGCTGTATATTTTGGGAATGTAAGATATTTTTGGTAGCTTATGATGTAAGACTTGAACGATTATTAAGGAATTGACCTTCCTTTATATCTTCGACTTGTAGTATCGATTGGTTATTCTTAAGTTTGAATTGAATTTGTACCGAGTCATGGCGAGAGTTGGGCAGGCGTCCCGCGGATACCCTTGGGTTCACCCCCTTCATTCCTAAGGTTTTGGTTCGGATCGGTCGCTGATCTCTCATCTCTTTCGGGAATACGGGGTTGCCGAAATCTACGCCCACGACCCCGTTAACGTCCTCACCGATCCATTTTTAGCAAGAGTCTAAACGCATAATTAAAAGATGATAAATAAGTATAGAAATTTAAAAACATATACAAGTTGTAAGAACACTTGAAATTAAAGTATAATTCTTTTCATAAATTAAAAGTCATGTTACAAGTCGAGATTTCATAAAATAAATCAATAATGTCAAGTACAGGACATAGGCATCCAAGTGCCTCAAAAATATAGGGGTACATGCAACAAAATACAAAAGGCCTCAAGGCGAGGATCCTCACTTCCAAGTCTTTAGCTAAAATCAAAATATCAGAAAATTACTAGTTTGAGTGGACCGAACTAGCAGACCCATATCCTCAGAAGGATCCTCCTCGAGCTCCTCCTCGGCCTCCGCTTCCATGGGCTCTATCTCTTCCTCATCACTAGAGGCAGCATCTCTAGGTCCTCCTCCACTCATGGCCTTTTCTACGTGATCGGCTATGGTTCCATATTCCGCCATAATACCATCCACACGGTATCTCACCTCCTCAACAATCCGAATAAGGCACCCATCGATCGCCTGAAACTGAACGCGGAAGGCGTCAGTCCTCTGACGCTCCTCGAACACCCTAATCTCCAACTCCTGAATCCTGGTAACTTGGGCCTCCATAGTGACTCTCATCACCTCCATCTCCGCTCGAGCTACTCTGAGGTCATAGGTCAATTATCTGCTTTCGTCAACCACCCCTAACACCACGTGGTTAGGGTAGGTGAATCTATCATGGCACGAGCATGTCCTAACCCGACTGGCGGGTGACCACCGAAGGGATGGTCCGCCTTCGACCATCCGAAATCGAATCACTGGGGGAGGTCCCTCGATCCTATTACTATCGTTGTCACTTTCTATTTTCTATAAATAACCCACAAGACTCAAGGTTAGGTCCTTAAAATCACTAGTGCCACTTAAAGATCTAATTTAAAATTTATCACGAATTTCTATTACCGAAAGTTCACGACTCAGAACTCTTAACACTATTCCAGGTATTTCAAATTTAGAGGTTTGATACCAACTATGACACCCCCACCTCTCCCTAGGGCGAGCCCTAGGGTATCAGCGGGGTGTCTGCCCAACTCTCGTCAGGACTTACGTACTCATTCTAGTTTAATAGAGATCCACAAGTCAACCATAGATTTAGGATTAAAGGAATATTTCGAATATACAAACTAAATTCTTCTAAGACTGCCATCTACTATTACAATTCAAAATCTAAAATATAACAAAGTTTACACTTCAATTGTCTCAAATGTCATATAAGAGGTTTACTAGTTTCAATCAAAAACTGCTAGTCTAGAGTTTCCCAACTTTCACTTTCAAAACTTATTAAGGAATAACAACTTAGGATGAGCCAACGCTCAGTGACGCCAAGACAATCAAGCAAGCAAGCAAGTAGCACGAACCAAATCAAATAACACACTTAAAAGCGACTTAATATGAATTTCATATAAGCAAGCGAGTAGGAAGTAAAACACAAGTAGAAAGGATACAGGAACTCTCAAGAGCTATTCCCACGTCACGGCCGGTTCAAGCCATCTTTGATTGACCCTCCGTCAACTCAAGTAGCAACATGTCCATAGAGCTCCAGTTACTTCCTCCATCCACCATATCACCCTCTCCGATCCGGAACCCAACAAGCACGAGGTGACAATACTATTCAAGTATGCCAAACAAAATCTCAAAAGATCAAACTATAAAATTTTTCACGGTTTACCAAGCTTCTCGACCAAACCCTTGCTAGCTCGAGTTACGAGGTTAGCCAATGGGTTGAGGCATCCCCACAGATATAATTGGTCGATGAGACAATGTTCCAATTGATTTAAAATCGATCACAGCACTGAGTTGGGATGAGAGGTACCTCCCACTCGAATAAGGTGTGGTACATGCTGCCGCTCAGTGCTCACGAGTCAAAAGTATGTTCGAGTACAAGTGCAAGTCACACAAATTCATATAACAAATAGTGAGTACTCAAGAGGAAGAGAACAAGAACGATAAAGTACACCATTGTCTCGACAAGTTTACAAATCACAAGAATCACATAACATTTGTACAAGTATCATTTCAATCAAAGCAACATGAAGCAGGCACTTGACACTCACCAAAGTCAAGAGCAAAGCGAGAGCAAAAGCAAGAGGTCAAACGAAATCCTCGGTAACCACGTGATCACCTGAGACATGCACAATCACGGTTACTTAGGTATTCAACCAAGGCTGATAAAAAAAATTGCCTTGCTACCCACACTCAAGAGGCTCAAGCTCAAGTCAAATTAAAAGTGAAACTTTCTCACTTAATTACTGAAATAATACTCAAGGAGAATTCAAAAATTCCATTTTCGAGTCAAGTCATGGCAAGGACTTTCGATTTCAAAAGAGGAGTACAATGCTTAATTTTTGGCACAAAAATCGAGGAAGAAAAAAAATATTTTCATAGTTTAAAACTCCTGATTCTATGCTCAAGTTTTAAAATATAAGTGAGCATTCACGTTTTCTGAACATATGAAGTCAAAATCCATCAAAAACATCATTTATTTCATAGTAAGTATTGGAGTTAAAAGTTTCAAGTTTCAAATATAAAGCTAGTGAAAATTTTTAAGAATTGCTCTAACTACAACGCTCAATTTATGGTTCATTTTCACGAAAATCGAGGGCATAAAATTAGGAGATGAAAAATCTTATTTCGGAGCCATACAAAACAAACTAGTTTCGCTTGAAGCTTGGCCAACTTCCAAACAATTAAACTTTCCAATCCAAATCAAGAAAAATCTCATGTGCTCAGTGAAATTCATTTCCCAAGTATGAAATATGATGCAAATAATAAAAAAGATTAGGCTTGAAACCCAGAAAATGTTTCCAAGCTACTTTTGAACTTTTGTCACTTTATAAGAAGAATTTCGATTTTTGTAATGTTTTTTGAAAAATTATAACTTGAGTTTCATAAGTTAAAAAATCGCAAATCTTATACCGTTGGAAAATAAACTCAATGAACTAAAACTCTCTAGAAGATACTTCTACCATATTCAAATCTGAAATCAGTCAAATTTTAGTTCCAAATTGCTGCTAAAGTAAAACCAGGGCAAAACAGTCTTGAATTTCAGTGAATTTTGAAAATTTACCAAAATTCATAGGAATCGAACTAGCCCCTGAAATTTATACCATTGAAAGAACTTCAAATCTAGTTTCAAACGCAATAAACAGAACTCAATTTGGATTTTTTTACACCAAGATACAATATTTTTTCGAAAATTGGTTTTTGAAACCTGAAACATAAAAATTCCAGCAAACCTACTTGTGAAACCTTTCTCTTTTCCTTTCGTTTAAAGCCAACTTAATTGCTCCGATCAAGGTGTATCTAAGGCCATCATTTTATCAAGATTTTAGCTCAAGAAGAGGTTCCAAAAACTGAAATTTTCTGCTCAACTTTCAGCCATGAGTATGGTCTCAAAACCAAAATTTTTGAGCTCCAAGTTGGAGGTAAATTGGGGCTTTTAAAGCCAGAAATTTTAGTACACGGTTGGAGTTAAAATGAAGCTCTAAAACATGAAATTTTGTCCTCAAAGTCTCGGCCAACAGTAGGCTTTAAAACCTGAAATTTTAGCTATCATTTTCAACCAAAATAATGGCTCAAAAATTGAAAGTTTTCAGTTTTAACTCTCGGCCAAAGAGGCTTCACCAAAAACCTTTTTTTTTTGCTAAAATTTTAAACTACAAAGAAAGTCACTAAAAGCAGAAATTTTTAGTACTATTTTCATCCAAAGAGGGGGGCTCAAACTGAAATTTTATCCTCAATATTCGGCCAACTAGTGGCCTTGAAAAACTGAAATTTCTCTTGCATTTTTCGGTCAACAAAGAAGGTGCCAAAACTGAAAATTTTTCACCAAGATTCAAGCATTATAACTCACTTTTCATGCCACCAAAACAACCAACAAAGCAAGTCAATATTAACCAACAAAGTCATAATCTTGCAAGCTAGTAAAGAAGTAAAATCAAGCCATCAAGCAAGCCAAGAATCCATGCTATATCACATGATCATCCAACCAAATCAAGCATATCATCCCTCAAGGCATCTTCCTAAGAGTAAATCAAGAAAATACTCAAGACATGCTACCTGTGGCGACCCCACTTCCCCCTAAGGCGAACCAGAGGGTTGGCGGGCCGTCTGCCTAGCTCTCGCCAGGACTCACGCAAGCAAGCTAGCAAAAATCCTTCCGAAGTATAACCTAATCTATTACAACATCGTTTCCCTCCAAATAAGCCGGTTTCTAGATTTACATTAACTTCAGAGATAACAGTGCCTTAAGATAGCCAACGTCGATTCTTAAAATACCTTCCCGAATACAACCCAAGAACAAAACATCAATTCAAATACATCCTTACAAGCCAAGTAACAAATTCATACAAGCCACATACAAATCCAGGGTTTACACTTTTCCAGCTTCAAGTGGCAACCTAAGGCAAACTACAATGTTTAACTCGAATTACATTCATGAAAGTAAACAATCTAGTACTACTTCCGAGCACCTTTGGTCTCAAATCCTGTAAAAGAAAATCAGAACGTGGAATGAGCTACACAGCCCAGTGAGGTTCCAAGACACTCTAACAGTTCAAACAAATCAAGAAAGTTGTGCATGTCATATGCATGGTTCGAGGTTACACAATGGCAGGTTATCAAGAGGTGATAATCATTACTCGGGTAATTGCTACTTTGAAAACACATGTAGTAGTAGTACTTTTGCTGGTAACTTTACTATGAGTACAACTCATAAATTATCTAAAATCACTAACGTATTTTTGGAATGAATGACCATATAAATATATTTTCATGAATTTTTAGTCAAACAAATAGTGGCTCGTCTGACTAGAAGAACATTACAAGGATTGCTTCATCTCAGAGATTAATGCTCATGAGGAGTCTTACCCGAGAAATGTCAACTAGGAGAGCAATAACATTATTAATAGCAAAGCAAGCACAAAAGGATACAGTACTCGGTCCACTTCCCGTCCTTATAACTCCGATCGGTAACTCCTTCGATTGATTGGCTATCACCTTATCCCTCCAGTTGTAGTACTCGAGTATACCGAAACGGTTGTCCAGAGTTCCAACCTACCCGACCGAGCCCAGTCCTGGCTCGAGTAGGTCAGTAACCGAGGCAGGGCCCAAGTTCAGCTTATAGCTTACAACATGCACAGGTAATCAAGTAATTCGACAAAAAGCAAAATTCATCATTTGAATAGGTCGAGTGAGGTAAAGTACACACTCGCCTAACAATGATGGACAATTTCATATAACATGTGATTCATGATAATCAAGTAATCAAGTGGATACTTAGCATGTAAGCACCTAAGCAATACAAGTTGATTTCATGAGAGCATGTAATTCACGGATATCGAATAATCATATAGATTAGAAATCATGTGAGCAAATAGTCAAGTAGTCATGTGGGTTGGTAAACGGTTCACGGTTAACGGTTGGCGGTTAACGGTTGAGTAATGACGGTTATTTAGCAGGCATTTGCCATATTAATAGGCCATCATTGGCCGTTATCCCATTTTTGCCATATGAGAGTCGAGGAGATTCACTCCAACGACGTATGCAACCATAGCATACCAAGTCATGTTATTCGAGCATTTTCAAGCATGGGTATGGTAAATATTTAACACATAGTACTTAACACTTAGAAATCATGAAATGAGCATGTCCTAGACTTATTCAACTACGTATTCCTATATGGAACACTCACCTAGCAACAAGAGCAATAGGTTAAATTTGAAGTTCAAACGTTCTCTGTCGGATCCTCTTGAAGGTCCTCGTGTGCGCCTGAACAAATGGTAATAGTCTATCATTTACAATCCCTACTATTGATGAAGATCGTATCATAGTACAATCTTAGCAAAAATCTCGTGAAACAAGCCTTAATTATCCTAAATCGAGACTCTCAAGCGGGGTTTTAAGATACAAGAGAAATTAAGTCTACATCATGAAAATCAAGGATAAAACATTTGAATAATATCGAAGGAATAAGGAGTACTTGAAAAACTCCCTTCCGTGGAATTCGGAAAATTTTCAGTTTTGATACGATACTTTGAAAAATCGTATCTCACATTCTACATGTCAAAAATTAGAAAGATTGGTACCAATGGAAACCTCTTCCAAAGTACTAAAAGTTCCTAGAATACTCTTTTCTAAGATTCCGCATGGAAAGCATTCAAAAATAAGCTCAAAATCTCTGTTTTGGTTCATAAGGCAGATTTAAGTTGGTTTTTGGCCAACTTTGAAAACTCGGCAAAATTCACTTGATTGGAACTAGCCTTTGAAATTTGTAACTCAATTAGTGTTGTAAACCAAGAGTATAACCAAACAGACAGAATGAGAAACAGATTTTTGAGCACCAAGATACGGTAGCTCAAAGTTACTAAAATTTTCTTGTTAAACAAGGGTTTTCAAACTCAAGTCATAAACTTTGATAATTTATTTGAGTCATGAAACGGCCTCAGAATAACACCATAACTAGCAGTATAATACTACCATATAAGGGTTGTCCTTTTACCAAATTTCATGGAAAAATAACTTCGGAAAGGTGGTCAATCAAACACCTAAAATTTCGCAAATAGTAAGACAAAACTGCCTTGAACCTTTTGTTTTTCCATTTCAGACATTTGGTCAAAGAAAAATCCCTCCAAACCTGGTTCATTTGTTTAGGAAAAATTTAAAGAACGTTCATGGTACATTTGGTAAGTGTTTAGCATCAAAATATTCATTTAGCAAGTCTTTGCCAAACCTTGCATCAAATCTGTCTAAAAATCAGGGTTTTCAAGGACAGAGCAGGTTTCATATTTTGATCACAGATCACTCAAATTAACTCAGAATTTGGCATGGTTTAAGGCGTTGGAAAGCACATTCATAGAGCTATAATTTCACAGAAGAAATCACTTTGAAATTTGGCACACAACTAGCTCGAATTCGAGCCACAAGTTGCAGCCTCATCATTTTGTTCTTGTAAAACAGAGAAACAGGACAGCCGACTTAAAATGGTTGGTTTGGCTCACACACATGGAACCAGAATGTGCATTTTATACCGTCGGAAAGGCTGGGATGTCTAGTTTCAAATGCCGCTGACGGCACTTAATTTCGACATCGGAGCACTGATTTATAGCCGAAATACGAAATCTGGTCAGAGTATTACGGAAACAGTTCCAGATTTACTAGCTTTGTGAAATCATTTTATTTGACCAACCAAATCTCAATATTTTTCAATGAAACTTTGTACACCACATATTCAACATATAAACATAATATACAAGTCATGAAACCCTCAAAATTCTACAAAAAGAGGTGCGATTAAAACAGGGCAAAACTGAACATCTTTGAGCTATGCCTCATTTGAAGTCTAGACTAGCCAGGTATCATTAATCTATTTATTTAAACACTAAACTAGCATTATATCCATCATCAATCATTTTATCAGCCATCAATCCAAGGGTGGGAGTTCATAGAGCCCACCATCAAAATTTTCCAACCATCATTTACCAAAGAAAAATTCCAGAACAATTGCAAAATTTCAGTTTCACTCCCTCGGCTTTCACAAAAAATTTCCAGCAGCTAAATGGTCATAACCCAACTTTTTACTCAGCTAAAACATGATATTAAGTACTCAATTTCGGCATGCAATTCCTTAGCTAGCCAATTAACATTTCCAGTTCAAAATTAGATTCAAACGACAGTTATAATCATCCCAAAAATCCAGAAATTCTGTTTGCTATCTTCGGATGAGCTTACATGCGGCCAGATTGTTTTTCATTCTTATTTTTCTTGCATAACCGAACCAAGGGGCTGCATGCAGAGCTTAATCACCTTGTTCTTAGGTAGATCAACGCATCTATCAGCTCAAACTACTTCAAAGAGACAGAATTAAAGCTGCATTTTCACAATCAACTCACGGCAATTCCATTTCCTTCCAAATCAGATTTTTCTCATGCTTTTAGTTCATCATCCGAATGCATACTCTCAACATGCAAGTCTTAATCATTTTATTTTTTTACTTAGCTAATCACAATTTCATGCTTAGATTATCACCAATAATCAAATTCAGAGCTGCATTATCGTAATCAAGCTCTCGGCAGAACCATTGCTTGCCAAATCAGATTTTTCATTGTCTTAACTTATCATCTGAAGGTACAATATCACATGCATGTCTATAACCAGCCTAATCTACCTCTGATCAACGCATCTCAGTCCAGAAAATTACCTCGGATCGCGGCTCACTCACACGACGGAGAAACTGAAATTTCTCTCCTCTCGGCTCGCTTGCGGACTGAACGGCTGGTGCTGGTTGGATGTTGCAGCTGCGGTGGTTGCATTTGGTCACGGTTGGTGGAGGTGAATTGTAGCTGGTTGAAGTGGAGGTGGAGAGTGCAGCCGCAGCTCACGCACTGTCTCTTCCTTTCCCCCTCTCGATCAGTTCCAAAATTTCTAGTTCTCACGGCTCACTCCTCACTCTCGGCCAGAACAGCAGAGCTGTAGTTCGCGCGCTTCCCTCTCTTTCTCTTCGATGATAACTAGGCAGAGGGTGTGAAGTGAGGCTGAGATAAGGTGGGGTGATTTGCGGTGAGGGAGAGGTTGAGTGTTTGGGAAGAGAAAGGAGAATGAAATGCGGTAGAAGGTGAAAGTGTTTGTGTTTTAAAGGATGGGCCGAGGGATTGTTTTTGGTTGCATGGAAATTTTGAAATGGTGGAGGGTTAATTTGGCCTTTTCACATCTTCTCCGAACATCCACTTAAACCCTCATTTCTAATCTAGTTCCAACATCTACCCCAAATGAAATTTGAATGTCTTACCATATACTAATCTTGTGAAAGTTCGATTATCGAAATTTTAACGTCCTAAGTATACTTGGTGTACTTATAACGATTTTGTCTACAATTATCAACCTCATCTTAATACTAAGGTACCTATTAACACTTTGACATTTTTAACGATTAAAACTAACTATCGGCATTTAACGGATTAATTGTTAGGTCAATGAAATAATCTACCTTAGAAATATTATTTTATCTTAACAGAAAACCAAGTGGTTTAATATTGTTGCTCCATAATATTATTTATCACATAAAGAAAAATTGTTTAAGAAGGTAAAGATAGTTTTCTATCGGTTTCTAACTAATATGGAAAATCAACATTTAATCTTTGTACATGTTAGGCATCCACATGCTTCAAAACGAGTGTTTTTCCATGTTTATTTTATTATTTATTTTCATAACAATAATTCTAACTAGTACTAATATTTAATGGGGTAGGTGATACAAATTCCAAAGGTATTACTAGTTTATTTGTTAACGAAAAGAAATAATTAAACATGTATTTTAATAAATAAAAGAAAGTGGATCATGTATCAAATTTTAAATAAGGAATAAAATTTTCAAGCTCTCGCTCGAAATTCTTGCAGTTATCTTAGGTAAATCAGGATATTTCTGAATTCTTGATTTTTATAAAGATTCAATTAGGCTTTTAATTTAACCACTTATTCGATATATGAAATTTTTCGAATCGATTATTTACTCCAGTCGCGTATTTACTATTTTCACTTAACGGGTCTTCAGAGATTAAATTTCGAAACGAATCGTTTTAAAAAAAATATAACTAAGCTATGGATACATTTAATTAGGCCCTAAAAAGATTAGAAAATAATAATCGGAGAAATCAGGTGAGTAAATACTTATTTGAGCCAATAAAATAAGCAAAATTTTCGGGTTCTCACACTACCTAATATCAAGGTTCGTAGAACCCTTCAACAACCCCAAGTTTATCTAGTTAAGATTTAGTTTAAAGATGAAAGAAAGATTGGAACTTGGAGATGTTACCTTCTTCCAAGTATAGCAAGCAAGATCTCAAGAAATCAAGCACTAAACCTCCAAGAATCTTCCCAAAATCAAGCTTGAAGATGATCCAAGGTGTGAACAAGGTTGGGAGCAAAATTAGTGAGCAAGATTGAGAGGAAGAAGATGAAGTTTTTTCTTGGTCAAGGGAGAGGGGAGGTTCGGCCAATGGAGGGGAAGAGAGAGTGTGTTGTGTGATTTTTGTGAAGTGAAATGGTGAAAGAGTGAAGAGACATAAAGCCAACTTTTATGGTGCAAAAGTCAACATTTGAATAGTGGTTCATTAATGCTCCTAATTGAGTTTAACTCAAATCACTCACCTCCAATCCCTCAATTAACTTTTCTTAGTCTATAATTGATCATCCTTAACTCTCCAAAACCACTGCACTCTCATATCAAATATTGCCTCGAAAGCATGTTTTCTCAAATTTTCACTAATTGGGCGACAGAAAAATTAAATTTAAGAGCAAACATGTTTTTAAAAAATAAAAATAAAATGAGACAATGTACAATGCAGATGCAATTAAAATGAATGAAATAATTTAATTGGGACAAATAAAAAAATAAAAAAAAATAGATAGGCCAGTAAAAGAGAATTTCGGATCTTCACACATACAAACTTTTACATGTATTGAATGCATAACTTTGGGATGGTTGCACGTCCATATTTCATTTGAATGCATTATTGATTTGATATGAATAATTCGTATTTTTAATAGTTATGGAGCTGAAAGAGGATGTCCAAAATTTGCTCGATCGTGCTAGTTCCTGCTATACAGAGAAATGATTTTCGTAGAGGCCGTCGCTGGACAGGAGAACGTACGACTAAATACATACCATCACATGTCGTATCATTATTTCGTAATGCACTTACCAAGATGAAAGTCGACAAGGTATTCAACTGATATACGGTTTTACTATATGTATTTACTATCGCACTTAACTCCATATTATCATTGTTCATAGTTTATTTGGGAGTCTTATTCTGCCGACCTTATTGCACCGCTTCGGTCAGTAATTCCGTTGATATATTGGGAGGTTGTGAAATTTCACCTTCCACAATAGATACTACGACAATTTGAGATGCTTCAATCGATACTTGCCTTCATTGACATAGACATAGATAAGAAATTATATTTTAGATCGATCAAGTCATTCCGGGAAGTATTGGGTCTAGTACTATAGTAATTGGGTGCAATACTGGGTACGTTATGCTCAATCGGTTGTGAGTGGATATTGTAGTGATCCAATAATGTTTTCAAATGAGTACATTGTTTAGTACTAAAATATTACTGTTAACTATATAACTTCCTATTTCATGGTAAGCCCGAAATGACACTTATCAGGCAGATGGGGGACAATTTGACTACTTGGTAAATTATTAAATACTTACCTTTTTATCTAATCATATGCTACTATATGTTTGTTTATTAACATACAAAATGACTACAATACATAAAATTCTCTTTTCTTAGGCTGATTCTCTGTCTTGAATCGGTTCGATTTGTGGAATGTATCTCGATCCCGCAAATCTAACGTAGTATGCTCATCCAAGACTAACAGCGATTTTTGAGGAGGCATTTGGGACATTGCAGTACTTGAATCTAGAATATAAAATGGTAGTTGATCCATTCAACCATCAAGATGTTTGCTCATCTACCTCTCGTGTTGTCCCTTTTTAGATGTCTGTCGAGCAACTACCTAGAAATGTCTGTGGTAGGAAACAAGCAGTTAGATGTCGCAGAGGGAGCACCTCTACATAAGCTATTGATGTGTCGAACAAGGACATAATGCAGACTTTATCACTGTCAGGATATGACCTACCTATTGGCACACTTTCCTAACACTGAAACTTTCTTCACACCTGCTACTGTGCCAACTTTTAGAAATCATTTCAGTGACACACCTACTCCCATACCTATATTTGGCTATACGTCTACTGCTGCACCATCCTCTACTATGTCTGATACATCGTTTCATCCAGAAATTAAGTTTCAGGATGATCTTGACCATATGTACCACTTCTTAGGAATCTCTGCTGGCTTCTCACCTATTTTTCATATCAACGACAAAAGCGTTCCCATTAGTGCTCCTTCCCATATACATGGTTCTTGTCCTAGATGTGGTCAAATTCAAGTGTTGGACCCTTCCATTGATGATAACGAGGGTCAAATGCTTGAACAAGTGCATGCACCACCTCGGAGGTCCGAACTACTACAATCAGAACGAGATCTCCCACACGTAATGATCTAAGGGAAATGTGGTTGATCTACCACTTCGCGCGATAAAAGGCAAGAGGTGCATTGATGGGTGATATTCAGATTTTTAGAATTTTTTTTGTCAAACCTCCCATTTTATTATCATTCAAGTTCATATGCTAATTATTATATCCATTTATCGTTGAATGCTGCATTATTTATCATTATTTAAATTAACATTAACATCAAAAAATTAAAAAGGATGACTTGGGCAAATTTTAATAGTATTTAATAGCATGCTTAATCATCATTTATGAAATTAACACAATGCTAATATCGTATATTAAATTTTTGATAGTTCCATGGTTAGGATTTATAATAAGGTTTTAGTAATAGGGTTTAGAGATTTTGGTTTTAGGGTTAGGGTTAGGTTAGGGTGAGTGTCGAAACATTTTTTTTAAAAAAAAATTTGCTTCTCATTTGAAGGGCTGCGAAGCCTTTGACAAAAAAAAAAAAAAAATCGCTCACCCAACTTCGTTACCGACAAAAATAGAAATTTAAAATTTTTTTTAATCAAACCTCCATTACTATTTGCTCAAAAATTAATTTAGAACACATTCCCGATTTACACCACTTTTCTGATATTTTTGAATTTTAACAATATTTCAAGAAATTCACCCTTCCACAGTTAGGGTTTATGTTTGTATTAGTGTTACAGTGTTAGGGCTTAGGGATTAGGCTTTTAGGGGTTAGGGGTTAGGGTTACGTTTATGGAAAAAAAAAGGTAAAAGGAATCGCCACATATTAAACATGCGGCGATTCGTTATTTAATAATAAGTTTTGTCGCTCAATGCAGTTAAAAAAAGATTAAAAAATAAATAAAACTTAAGCCAGTGCTGCTCGCCAAAAAAATACAAATTAAAACAATTTTTTAATGAAGTCTCTATTCTCATTTGTGGCGACCCTTAATATAGAACCCTCTCTCAAATCAGGCCACTTTTGTGATAATTTCTAATTTTAATACATAGGTATAGATAGGATTTGCCCATCTAATTTGCCCATATAAGTATATATAGGTATAATTTGCCCATCTAAGCCTATCAAACTGTCAATAGGTTATAGATAGGATTTAGATTGGATCCACTAAATTCAGATTCAACCTCACTAAATTTTTTTCATTTCCAGACCCTGCCCAACTTTATAGGTTTGAAAATGAAGAACTAAACCCAGACTCACATAGATATGGATCCTCGATGGATATATATAGGTATTTTTTTTAATGCGCAATTGTAAAGTAATATTTTAAAGACATTAATTTCAATGGTAATATACATATAATTGAATTACCATCATCAAGAAGCAAAATTAATGTTCACGAATGTTGCATGCAAAAAGATGAATGAAAAATAAAATATTATTAAACTTAGTATATTTTCTTGAAATATTTTCAACTAATCCTAGGTTTGGGTATGGTTTAGACTTGAATTTGGATCTGAGTCTAAATTATATGAATTTAAACCTTATCCGAATCTACCATTTTTTACAAGATCTGGATTTTGGGTTGAGTCTGGATTTAAAATTTTTAAATCCAGACCCATAGAAAAATAATATATTTGAATTGAATTTGAACAGGATCTGATCCATTAACATACCTATTAATATTTATCCAATATACAAAATTGTTTTCATAAACACACCTACCCTATTTTATTTTCATTGCCCTTCTTGATCCATGAGTTTTATTGCATTAGTGTTATTATTACAAGACAATTATCCAGCTAAACTAAACTAGGGTTGCATATGATTCGAGCTACTCACGAGCACTTGGTTAAGAGCTTGACTCAAGCTCACATTGACCAAGTTTGAGTCAAGCTCGAGTAGCATGAATGCTCAAACGTGTTGGAGTTCGAGCGTCTATGGTGGAGCTCGAATGCTCGACGAGCCTATTTAAGTATTTTCTTTTTTATTTATTTAATATACTATTTATTATGAAATTACTCTTTTAGGTTCACAAGTTCTAGAATATGGCATATAATTTCTGTCTAAAGAATATTTGAGGGGTGATGAGGGCTTTTCATAATTATAAAAAATAAAAGAAATTGTTAAAACTAAATCCATACCCAATTACACCCAAATTAGATTCAATTTTTCCCCAATTCTTCACATTGTCCAAACACGACAATGACACCTTCCTCTCATTTTTCACTTCACCGATAGCTGATTGCATTCTTCCTTTCTCTTCTTCATGACAATCTCCAAGAAGCCAGTCCATATAAGAGGAAGGAAGAGAGCTATCGGCTGTTGGCAAAGTGAAGCAAATATATGAGTCGAAGACTGAACCTTGATATCCCTCAAAACAAAGAACTCATCTTCTTTCTTTTTTGATTACCTTCCTCGTGTATGTATAAGACCGTATTGTTTTCATTTTGTTCTAGATTGTAATCTCTAAAGAAAAATATAGCTCCATAGGCAAAAGCTCCTATCATGATGGTACTTCCGGGCGAGCTCTAATATGATCAGATTCATAAGTAAGTATTTCTTGTAAAATATGAGCAACACCAAACCCTTCTAGAGCCCAAAACTCCATTTCTTCTAATCATTGTCCCCCCTGCTTTGCCCTTCCCCTAAGTGCTTGTTGTGTAACAAGTGCATAATATCCACTTGAACATCCGTGGATTTTATCATCAACTTGATGAATTAATTCCATCCATTATTTGCCAACCATGAGGTGAATGGAATCCGGTATATAAATCCATTAATAAAATAATAGAAAAAGCTTTGACTGTGTCGCTTAAGTTGTATAGGAATTCCTGGGTCCAAAGTTAAAGAGTTTTATTAGATTTTTGGTGTTTTAAGCAAAGTTTGATGTTAAATTATAAAGTTAATGGTTTTAAGTTGTCTTTCATGCTTGTTTTAATAGGATTTGAAAACATAGTGCTTATAGAGGTGCTTAAAAATGGTTCTTAGATGAGAAAAGACATTTAGGAATCTTAGAATAAGAAGGAAATCAAGTTGAAACCACCTTGAAGAAGTCAAGGAAGTCAGTTTCCAAAAGAGATTCACATTCTGCTTTAATATGTTTTGTATTTTGGCTATA
Organism: Coffea eugenioides; assembly: GCF_003713205.1. NCBI lineage: Eukaryota > Viridiplantae > Streptophyta > Magnoliopsida > Gentianales > Rubiaceae > Coffea > Coffea eugenioides. The sequence continues at coordinate 63,174,767 of NC_040036.1, forward strand.
ACTCAAGATACAAGCATTGGATTAAGGTGATTCTTAATACATTTCAAGAATTAAAATCAAGGGTTACAATTCTTATAAAGAAACTAAAATCCAGCCATTTTCCTATCCAATTGTTCAAAATATTGAAACGATTTCTTGGTGCTACGTTTTTTGAAAACTTCCAGAATTGCCTAACTAGTCGATGGTGTTTTGGATATAACTTCACATGTAGATGTTTAAATGAGCTAATTCTTAAATCATTGAAAATCTTATCCAATTTTCTACAATTTTTTCTTTTGCTCAAGAGTTGATTTGAGATTATTCATTGAATTATTTACATCTCAAATTGGGGCAAAACAATTCAATTCCTATGCTGATAAGGCTTTTTCTTTCAATTGGATTCTGATTCTTTTCAACCATACAAGAGAGATATTATAAACAAATTTTAGACATTATTAGTCATATTTATGAGTATTTTAGAGTAGTTCTAGTTTAGATTACTTTTACTTTGTATTGCTTTCAAGTTGTATTTAAAAGAATTGCAAGAAGCAAGGTGGGAGTCTCACTAATTTGGCTAAGATCTTCTACCCTTATTCTTATTTATAGAATTAATGGTTTCTTATTTATTTTTTTTAAATTTCTGCGACTATGAGTAGCTAAATCTCTTTTTTTGGATTAGATGGATTTCATTATCTTTAGTCCATTATTTATCTTGATTGATTCATAATTCTTTTGACTTGCTATTTTATGTCTTTAGGTCTAATCTTTGCAAACATAATTGTCTAGCATCCTAGGTGTTATCTAAATAATGAAAGTTGCTAATCAATTTTTCATTATAAAGATATAACTCTAAGTATTTTACTCACAAATGTAGAGAATCAGTTGCAAGGTAATTGCTAATCTCTTGATCTTAGTGAGCATTGAATTAGATTTGTATTACCAAAGTAGACTAAATTTGATTATTGATATTTTTTAAAATATTAGGATATTAATCATATTCTTGCATGAGAAGTTAATCAATGGACCAAGATAATATTGTAGTTAGAACAATAGAAACTAGAACTCATTAACTCTTGATACTTTAGTGATTTCTTTAGTTTTTATTCAACTTGTCTATTTTAATAGATTGGTAATCTTTTGCTATATTTATTTCTCTAAATAATAAGGTAATTTGAGTTATCTTGGTAGTTAATTTTGTCTCTCCATAGGGTTGATATCTAAATACTTCTACTACTAGCATATGGCCTGTACACCTATAGTAAGGAGAAGTTTACGTTAATAAACTTCTTAACAATTAGTTAAACAGGAGTTTAAGCGATTCCTCATCAATCTTCTGCTTTCCTTCATCCAGCTGCAGCATAACCAAGTTTGATCAAAGTTCTATGCTAATAATTGTAGCATTTTTGGGTTCATCTGGGCATGAGGTAATGCAGACTCTTCAGATTGGCCGATTTTGATATTATGGCCGAATTGGTTATTGTGAGGATTCGCAAAATTTACTTATTTAATTTCTTATTTCTAGCTTATTTAATTATTTACTTGGCCATTTATTCCGAATATTATTTTCTAACCTTTTTAGACATAATTACATGGGTCTATAGCTTAATTATATTTTTAAAGTGACTTGTTTCAAAATTTAATTTTTGGAAGCTCGTTAAGTGAGAATAGCGTTTGCGCATTTGGAAACAATAACCGATTTGGGCGTGCAGTGAGCTTGGAAAATTGGAGACTTGTACATTAGTTCTAAAATAGGTATTTTATACTTAAGTATTCAAGTATTAGTTAGTGATACAATCGTTATAAGAATTTCTTGAAATTTTCGCTTTATCGCACAAAAATCGGAAGTACGCGTTTTTACGCGCGCGATATAATTAAAGAACTTAAAACCATTATTTTTAGACCATTAAGAGTGAATAATAATAGTATGAATACAAGTGCATTAGAGGTTTAGTGCACTAGTGAAATAAACTCGAGAGGAATCGAGCACAAAACGCGCGCGTGTACGCGCGAGGAGAGAGTTGACTTTTGCTTAATTTTGGGCCACACATTTTAGCTTCTCTTGGAAGCTTCATTTTTTATCAAACCTCTCTCTCTCATGCTCCATTCCAGCCGGCCACAAGGGTAGATAAAAACAACTCAAAGCTCTTCCATTTTCTTCTTCATTCCTTCATCAATCTTCCACCAAATCACACCAAAATTTAACCACACTTAGCTAATCACTTGGAGACCACATCAAGCTAGGAAACAGGGCTGCTTTCACGGTTTTTCTTGGGTTAGGGAGGACCAAAATTTCTGCTTGGTTCATCAACTAAAGTAAGTGATGATCAACCTTGAAAATCTTGATTTATGGAAGTAGTAGTGCACTTATGAGCTCATGCATGCATGTGGGTAGCTTTATTTATATTGAATTTTGGTGTGTGGGCTCTATGAATTCCCACTATAGTTGGATGGACTGATTTGATGAATTATGGTGTTATTAATATTGGTTTAGTGCTTGTTATACTAGAAATGAGTGATGTTAAGGATGAAAACCCAAAAGAGGTCAAAGGGAGAATTTTTCCGATTCTTCCCTTGTGGATTTCGTGCACTTTAGTGCAAATTTTTGAGGTTCTAATGACTTGTTTCTGATGTATGTGAGTAATATTGGTTGTGTACCAAGTTTCATCAAAAAATTTCATGATTTGGTTGGCCAAATGATGTGTTTTCGGAAATCAGCAAAACTGGAAATTTTTCCCGTAACTGCTCTGGCAGTGTTTTTGTTTTGGCTATAACATTTTGCTCCGATATCAAAATCGAGTGACACTTGCGGCACTGGAAACTAGACATTCCCAACTTTCTAATGGTATAATGCACGTCCTGGTTCCACCTGAGTAGTTCATACCAATCGTTTGAACATGACTATCCTGTTTCGCGTCTACACTGGGAGCTCTGTTTTGAGCAGCAAATTGGTGCCCAAATATGAGCTAGCCGTAGACAGATTGTGGAAAAGGTTTCTTCTAAGAAATTATAGCTTTATGAATCTAGTTTTCAACGCCACCAACCACGCTCAATTTCGAGTTGAATTGAGTGATTGATGACCAGATTTCGAAACCAACTTTGTGGGAGAAAACCCTCATGTTGGACAGATTTGTAACCAATCTTGATTTGAGAGTTTCTATTCGAAATTCTTGGATTAAATAACCTATCAAATGTATCTTGGATCTTTATTAGACCTGGTTAGCATAAATGAGACATGTTTTAAGCATTTTATTGGCCAAAGGTTTGAGAAAAAGAAAACTAGAGGTGCAAGGCAGCTTTGCCTTGGAGATTTAGAAACTTTGATGGTTTTGTTAACCAAATTCCCGAATGAATTTTCCTATGAAATTTGGTATAGGAATAGCCCTTATATGGTAGGATAATAATACCAAACTTGGTGCCATTCTGAGTCCAATTCGATGTTCAACCAACGTCTCAAAGTCTGCGATTTAAATCTGGAAAATTGACCCAACGGTCTCATTTTTCAGCAACTTTGAGCCGTCATATCTTGGTGCTCAGAACTCCAATTCTTGTTCCGCTTGTTTTGTTTTAAACTTTGATTTAACTCTATTTGAGTTTCAAATCTGAGAGGTTAGTTCAAATTCTGTGAATTTTGCAGAATTTCCAAATTTGGTGAAAAATCAACCTCAAAACTGTCTTGCAAGCCTAAAACAGTGACTTTGAGCCAATTTTTGAATGCCTTCCGTTGGGAATCATGGGAAAGTGTATTCTAGGAACTTTTAGTATTTTGGTAGTAATTTTCAACGGTACCGAATTTTCCAATTTTGGACTTGTAGAGAGTGAGATACAATTTTTCAAAATAAGTGTAGCAAATCTGAAAATTCATAACGTAAAGGAAATGGAGTTTTTTTTCAAACTCTCTCTTTTCCTTTGATATCACTTGATTGTTTTACACTCGATTTCAAAGATGGAAATCAGATTTCACTTGTGTTTTAAAACCTCACTTTTGAGTCTCGATTTACGAATAATTAAGGCTCATTTTCGTGAAATTTTCTTAGATTGCACAAGTGTGCAATCTTCCTTAATAATTGGGGTTTATAAGTAAAAGTTTATTATTAAATGCTCAGGCACTCAAGAGGACCCTCAAGAGGATCACACGGGAGACGCCTAAACCCTCGTTTGTACTTGCTGCTTGAATCACTCGGTGAGTGTCAAGTGTGTAAAGATGTGTTAATTGTTTTGATAAATGAATATTTTAGAAATGCTGGATCGAGTGTGTACTTTATCGCACTCGTTCTCATTTAAGTGGATTGTACTTGAATTTCGTGACATGAAATACTTGATAGCTTGAAGTGACTTGTTAAGTGAATTTAAGTGAAGTGTTTAAATGATTATTTATGCTATGGCTGCATAAGTCGATAGGAGTGAATCTCCTCGACCCTTAAGTGTTAAGTGGGGGACGCCCAAATCTCACTGGCAAACCCTGGACTCGAGCCGGCATGGGCTTGGTCGAACGCCTTGGTGAACTATGAGATCATATAAGCTTGACCTATTGAGAGGTTTTACTTGGCATACTCGTGGAGTATCGCCTTATAAATGAATTGCGGGCCCGGTGTGGTATGTAAGGTGAAAAGGGGAAGTATAAGTGAAGTTCTACGGACTAAACCTACCCGATTGACGGAGTGTCAATTCGTGGAGGTTCGTGATCATGCAAGTGAAAAATAACTCTTGAGAGCTCCTATATCCTTGAACTGTTTCTGGTTACTTTTCTAGCTTGAATTGTCATTTATTGAAATATTATCGCTCTACTTGTTAAATTGGGAGTGTTACTTGAACAACGTGCCTGCATGTGTGTTCTTGGCCTCACGAGCATTTTGCTCACCCTATAGATTTGTTTTCCTTAACAGGAAAGGATCTGGAATGATCGTCAGAGAAATCCCTTTTGAATGTACTTTTGTATTAGGGTTTCAATGTAATTGACTAGACATCTTGGTTGTTGTATATTTTGGGAAATGATGTATCTTTTGAGAACCCGATGTAAGAATTGAATGATTGTTATATTTTGTTAAGTTCGAACAATCCGCATTTTCTAACCTTACGTCGTGATATTGGCTAGTGTTGTATTAAGATCGATTGGATTTTGTACCGAGTCCTGGCGAGAGTTGGGCAGGCGTCCCGTGGATACCATTTGGTTCACCTTAGGGAGAAGTGGGGGCGTCACAGTTATGGCCGAAATTGTTAGTTTGCTTGACAGGTACTTCTTGATTAACTATCTATTCACTTTTAGAAGTATCTCATCTTTGCAAGTATTAACCATTATGCTTCCTATCAAAAGGGCCAAATGATGATATCAATTTCTAAATACTACTAACTAATACTACAGGAACCTCACGATCCGTGTCAAGTCTTGACTGATTTGCTATAGATTTTTTTTTATGCAGGAGAAGTAACATTAAAACCTTACAAATAATAAACAATAAGAAAGCCACAAGAGGAAACAAAATATTTTCTTCAATGCGTTAATTTTCCTCAACTATAAACCTAGGATTTCAAGTGCTTAAATAGAGAAATATAATCACAAATTCTATTTTAATTATAACACAAAAAATATGACTCAACTTATTTCCTAAACCAACGGTGACACCAAGCCTAATATAGTTACCAAATAAAAAATATAATTCTGAAATTACTAAATTTTCAAATATTGCTTAGTTTAAAATATGTCAACAATGCCTTCCTTCAACCAAGCTCTTGATCTTGTCATCTCCAATGCTATCACGAGTTTTAATCGCCTTTTGCAATCTTTATAGCAGTGTAACTCAAATGCAACTTCAATTTGCAACTGATAACCATCTACACATTTACGCATGGAAGTGGACTATCTACATACGATTTTGCTGCAAATTCTCCACGATCAAAAAAATTATCTATATTGACCCTTTCGCAATTAGAGCTACCATATTTTCTTGAATAACAATCCACATAACTTTTAACAAATAAATCATGCCTTTCATAATCTTCTTTATGGTAATAATTTTCACTATTGACATATTCTCTCTCCATGGCAACTCAAAATAATTTACGTACCTTCACAAAACTTTTCTTCCCTGCTTGAATTTATTGGTCACCCTAGCTTCAGATTTGATCAAACACCATTGTGACAATCAATAATTTGGCAGGACCTTTTTTCCTTGACCACTACACAACACCAAAACCTCAATAGAATCCCTTTTTTTTAGACCTTTTTCCAATTAAGGTCACTTTTTCCTAATTCCAATCGACAAATGAGTACTCTAAAACTAATTCTCGTGGTCCAATTTATAATGTACGAGTATTCTACCACAACCTCTACATCTTTCTATGGTGCAGGCTTCTCTATCACAAACTCTGCATACCCATCAAACACCATAGATACCCTAGGATCAAACTCTTCAATCTAGAACTTTGGTACTACTTGTTAGCACAAAAAATTATGCAGCGGAAGTAACATTATAACCTTACAAATAATAAATAATAAGAAATGTACGGGAGGAAACAAAATATTCTACTTCAATTCAATTATTTCCCTCAACTACAAATCTAGGACTCCAAGTGCTTAAGTGGAGAAACATAACCACAAATCTTATTCTAATTATAACACAAAAATATAACTCAACTTATTTTCTAAACCAACTATGACACCAAACCTAATATAGTTATGAAATAAAAATTATAATTCTAAAACTACTAAATTTTGAAATATTGCCTGGTTTAAAATATATCAACAATTTTGAGTTGTATGTAAAACACAAGAACATTCAAAATTACTTCAGGGAGAAAACTCTTGATGCTTAAGTCAGAAACAAGTTATGTTGTGGCCGAGTTTAATTTACACTTCGTCAAGTTAAATAATAGAGAGAGTAGAGAGAGTGAGAGAAAAGATCACTTATCAAATGAAGGTAATGAATATTTACAGTTTTTTGAGCAAAGACATTGTCCAATTTTAACTAGTAATACAGCTGTTCTCAATTAATTAGCTATTAAATGATAGGTTAAGATCAAGACATATAATTTAATAGACTGAGTTGCGTGTAATTTTAGAGTAGCTTGTGATAAAATGACGAGGTGGAATGACCATTATCAGTTAACAACCTAAATATGAATCCAATTGTATATTTGTATTCATTGGTACTCTTCTTAGCCTGAGTCTAGTAGAACCAACTATGACATCAAATCCATGCAATTTAGAACCAACAAACCAATTTTGACTTTACATACATTTGTTGCCACCTAAGTACCTCAAGGACTATATTGCGTATATGTATATCTCACAATATCCATCACTATGATCCATCATTTAAACTTGCAATGGACCTCTCATTAGTAATTGTGCTATTATTATCTTTAGTTTCTCCAGCTATTTCCAGCTATCCTCTTGTAGCAATAAAACCATGGTGTGACCAAAGTCTCTACCCAGAGCTATGTAAATATTTCTTCACTCACACCTCAAAATTTGGCAATAATCCAATCCACAGCAAGTCTGATTTTCTTAAAATGTCCCTACAGCTTGTTTTTCATCGTGCCATCAATGCAACAGGAAATGCTTTACAAATGGGACCAAAATGTCAGAACAATGGAGAAAAAGGCTGCATGGATAGATTGTGTGAATTTTTAGAGAGAAACAATGGGTAATTCCAAAAAATGCACTCCATCTAATATACAAACATGGCTCAGCACAACTCTAACCAAACTTCAAACTTGCGAACAAGGGTTTATTGAATCTGGGATCAAAGATCATGTGATGCCTTCGATTGTAGGCATTGTGTTAATGAATTTGATTATCAATACCTTAGCGTTGAATTATGGCCTTGACGCATGAGGTGGAAATAGTAAGACTAGTTAACATCAGCATGAATTTCCAGCTTGGGTCTTGCCTAGTGAGCGCAAACTCTTGCAATCTACAAATCCAACTAGATGGATCAGGGGACTCTACAATAGTAAAAGATGCAATTGAAGAAGCATCACATAGACTAGGACTGATAGGTTTATAATTTACCTAAAAAGGGTCCACACAAAGAGTGTATTCGAATAGAGCCATGCAATATTGCCTTGGTGGGAGATGGCAATGGGAAGACGATTATCACCGGAGATAAGTACGGTGATCAAGATGGCAAAACTATTGCAACAACATCAGCCACAATTAGTCAGTCCAATGAATACTCTGTTGGTAAAAACTCTCTGTCCATTTACTAATCGAATTTCTCCAAACGGCCCAAACTGGTTTGGAAGAAGAGGAGTTTGGCATCAAGTTGGATATCATAAATTAATGCAACCATCACTCTTCAATAACCAAAGTTAGTATGTTGAAGTGTATAAGATGATTTGAATATATAAATTATTTCATACCTTGTCAAAACCAGAATTTAGCACCTAGAATTTACGTTAAAAAACTTTTTGGGTGAACCATACGATATATATGGACCTACCTATGAACCAAACCATCATCAAACATCCAAAATTTCTGGCTTCTTAAATCCAGTAGGTACCATAGCGCACCAGTTTAATTCGAAGATAGTTTAATGCATTCTGATTTCCAATGATTCCGTTCCTGTCCCCTTCTCTCATAATATAGGACTAGTTGTAGATTGTTGCTATCGAACAAGGAAAAAAAAGTAACGAGTATTTCTTCTATTACCATAATCTGAAAATAAAGTTCAATTACAGTTAATATTCACCTTTTAGTTATTTTAAATGTTGACTAAATAGAAATTGTAGTTCAACATAAAAAGAAAAACAAACCAAGCTAATAAGCTTGAACATACTTTGGAATTCCAATTCTTTCCTATTTGAACCCATGTTTACAATATGAAGAATACTGAATTGAATTCTTTTCTCATGGTTTCAATTTCAATTGTTTAAGGGGAACTTTTTGTTGCTTATAACATTAAAAAAATGCAGCTGGGTTTGAAAAGGATCCGGCAGTAGCTTTTTTATCAGATCCCAAATTTTTGACATTTTATCAATGCAGCTTTGAGGGGTATCAAGACACTCTTTTGTCCGGGATGGTAAGCAAGTTTTTAGGGCATGTCATATCTGTGGTACAGTAGATTCTATAATGGAAGATGCTACTATTGTATTCCAAAAAATACACTATTCATGCCAGAAGATCTAGTGGCATCATAAAGGATCACAACCCAGAGTAGAGATCATTTTCTCAAATGCAGTCGAATGTCATTCCACAACTGCCAGGTTATAGTAGCTCCTGATTTGGAAAGGGAACAAATTCAATCAAGACATATCTCGGAAGGCCATGGAAGGCTTATGCTCAAGTTGTATTCTTGACCACATTTCTTGGAAGTCTAATTCACCCAGAAGGTTGGTTACCTTGGAATACCCCTCTAGACGCCATATACTACGGGTAATACCATAAGAAAGGCCCTGGTTCACCAATGGGTTAAAGGTATGGTTCAAAGACTCGGCCAAGACCAACACGACTCGACCGAGTCATCACCGGAACGGGACTCCCTGTTTCGATACCGTGACGCGATAACGGCGGGATATCTAGACCGCAGAAAATTCGGCCGAGTCACCAAGAAATCGGCCGAGACGTCACCGATAAGAATAGAAATCACCGAATCACACCAAGTCGCCCCAGTTATCACAAGTCAATTCGAATCCAACTAAAAAACAATAAAAAACAAAGCAAGAGAAAACAAAGGATGAAATTGTTGGGTGATCTTGACTCTTGGTTTGAACCATCACAAAAACAAGTCCGAGAATCTAAAAGAAATATCAGGAAACATGTTATTCAAATAATAGACAATAAGCAAAGTGTGGTTATCATCTGTGTGTTGATAGGTGTCGAGCCTGTACAATAATAATTACCTACTCAAGAAAAATATAAATTTTTGAATATAGCAGTGAGCAAGGTCGAATCTACAGGGATTGGAAATAATTCATTTCTTCTAGAGTCCTGAATAGGGGAAATTTTAGAAAATATAAAAACAACTAATAAAACAACTAACGAAAATAAATAGGAATTAATCAACAGTAGATACGACTCTAGTCAAAGGTGCAGCTTTTTATATACGGTCCATTCAACTGATCATCGATATAAAGATAATTTAATTACTCATTAATAGATTAGTTATAGCCATGAACAAGCTCTGACAACCAACTTTTTCTTACTTTATCGATAATCAAAGTACAACCGTTGACTATTTTTCTAACCAAGAAACAACCCTAGGTACGACCTTAAGATTTAATTCCTCGATTGTATTAAGAATTACAAAAGCCCAACCCTAACCAACAAAATACGCTACGAGGGTTTATTTAATTTAGATCATATGTTTTCCTACCATAGGACCAGTCACGCTAGTCGCCACTGGCATTAACCAATCAAACAATTACGGATTCAACCGATTAATCTGGCAGTAGACTATTAGGTTAATTTGAATATCGGGCCATTGACATTCAAATAACAAAACAATCACAAGAAATTAAACTAGAAAAATTATGGATACTAATAAATAAAAGAAATAGATGAAAATAATTCGATCTCATAGATTTTGGCACCGCGTCTTCAAGTTGACCTTCGACTAGAAAAGAAGATTAATGACTCATCATTGGGAAAAATTCCAATGCCAAAGCTTTTACAATGTCGCAAAATATTCGGCCACAGCGAAAGCAAAAGAACAAGGAGGCTGTTGTCTCCTTCAAGGAGAAAAAACTACACCACTTTTGTTTTTTGCCTCAGATATATAAAGTCACGATACTATTATGTTACCTTTTAAGAAGTACTAATCACTCGAGAAACTAGCCGATCACTCCAATTTTGTAGATTCTTAAATAAAATAAACTTCCTACTAGATAAAAAGATTGTTTCAAAAAGTCAAGATAGCTAACTATACTAGTGTCCTAATAGGAATAGGAGACTAGTCTTGCGGTGTAGAGCCTGACTTCCATGACTTCAAACCAACTCCAATTCAAAATTGAAAATCACTTGCCAAATCCCGAGTTCTCGGACATGCAAAGTGGACCTTGACGCGCCCTTGTCGAATTGCATAAAAGTCTAGTTAAAATCGCGTTTTTAACTGCTTTTCGCTCCGAATCCCTACAACCAATGATAATTACCAAAAATAAGTAGAATCCACAAATTAACGCAATATTTAGTAAAATAAAAGAGGAAAATAATCATAAAATTAATGAAAAAAATGCAACTTATCAATTTCTCCCACACCTAAACCATACTTATCCTTAAGCATGAGAATAACTAATCAAACAATTGAGTTCAAACAATGGCTATTATTCAAGTCATCTATTACCAAAATATAATTAAAATACATGTCAAGCATTAATGGCTAATTTTCAAGAAATATATCTCCGATTAACTTTTAAAAGCAAAGACTTTTCCAATTCTTAACTAACTAATCTAGGAATATAAAATATTCAATCAGCATTTTTCAACAAATGGTTCGACTATTAAGCAAAATCTTGACATTAAAACTCATGGATCAGCGGGCCAGCAATTCATTCACACACTTTTCACTTTTTCACCATTAGCACAATTTTTTTTCTTTTCTAAGATGTTCCCCACACCTGAATTTTTTTTTTCCAAGGGAAAATGCTGAGTCCTTAGCAATTTAAGCCTTTTGACGCGAATTCCAACATCTACCAAATGAAGGAGCCTAGTTACTCAGTTTTCATCACTTAAAAACTACATATTCATAACTATCGCCACTTATTGACGCGAAAGTTGACATTTTCGGTGAGAACCCCTGGTTACTAGGTACCGATAATTATTAGAGTATAGCCAAATACTATTCATAAATAAGTATCAAATTACAATTAAAAACCACATAAATCCGGTTCATTTCTTAAACATGGAGAACTAAAATTAATAGTTGAACCAATTTGCACAAAAAATGTTAGACAAATATTTACAATACTTAGAGAAATTAACCAAAAAGTGCAAAAGTCACAAAATTTCAAATATTCATGAAAAGACATTATTAGATTTAACCAAGTTATACTTAACACCTTAGAGTATAAAGCTTAGCAATAGAAAATTTTGAAAATTTAACCATCGTTTATTAGAGATAACCATAAATATGCACAAAAATAGGCAAAAAGTGGATAAATTTGAAAAAAAAATTGAACAAAAAATTCCTACAAAAAATGCCTACACTTGCACTTTTCCAATATACTACTCCTCCCATACCTAAATCTTATATTGTTCCTAATGTAAGTGATAAAGAATCAAAAGAGAAGGAAAGCAGACAGCGAAACTTCCCTGATCAATGAGGGGGCATGGACGAGTATGAGTCAGGAGCAAAAGATGGGTTGAATCTTACGTGATGAAAGAACGCTGCCAGATTTTGCGTCATCTTGAAAATATAGAGTTCGTGCGGCAGAGAAGAGTAAAGAAAGAAAGAAAGAAAAAGAAAGGAAAGAAAGAAGGGAGAAAGAAAGAAAAAGGAAAAGAGAAGAAAGAAAGAAAAAGAAAGAGAGAAAAAGAAAAGGAAAACGAAACTGAAACAAGATGCGGGCACGTCAAAAAGTGGAAGAGTCTTCTGATTATGATTTTGGGAAATTTCTTCCTAGCACGTGACTAGAAGGCGCGGGCATGTCATAAAGACTGGGAGTCTTCTGACCTTGTATCGTGAAATTTTTTTTCTAGCGTGCGATCAGAAAGCAGGGGCATGTCATAAAGTGGAGGAGTCCTCTGACCATCATTTTTGGATGTCTTGAAGTGAAGCGTGCCCTACCAGCGTAGGCACGTGATCTGCTCTTGAAGTCTTCTGGAAAATTGTGATGGACACAGCAATATTCAACATTCAATTTTGACTTGAGCACATCTTTTAGTGAACTACTTCCTGACACAAAAAAAATTACTTAAATTGCACCTAAAAATTAAACAAGAAATATTAAATGACTAAAATTAAAATTTCTTGGGTTGCCTCGCAAGCAGCGCCTTTCTTTAATATTTTTTGCTAGATATTGCTATGTTTGTTTAAGGAGGATAAAATCTTGTGACTCGTTTTAGTGATTCATCTTCTATATAATTCTAATAGCCCTCGTAAATAAAGTGATCTTTAAATACACGAGGTACTTTCTTCCATTGACTAGTAAATCGCCCAAAACAAGTAAACAATATTTTTAATTCTTCACTCACTCCACCATCACGAGCGCTTACCAGTTCAAAATATTTCACCATAGCAACTCCTAACTTATTCCTGCCATGAGATTCAAAAATTTCTGGTATAACAAAATCAATCGCACTAGCAAAAATTATAGAATAAGAGTCAGGGTAATGTTGGCTAGAGAATGGAGGTGTCACCATATTTGGGAATTATTTACTATTCATTCACTTGAACTTTTAGAGATTGGGGTTTTATTTCTTCATTCTCAACTCTGTTTTCAACTGTCTCTGTAGGTCCTTCTCCTTGGAACTCTTGCAACTCCTCGTCACATGTCAGGGTAATTGCACTCTTATCTTCTTCAAGGTCGATAATAGTCTGTGAGGGTCATGTTTCACAAATTTGAGAAGTCAATTGTGTTATTCTAGATATCAATGGACGTATTTGATCCGTCAAGTCACGAATGCTTATTGTAGATTCAAACAGACGCGTTTGATCCTCCATCCTTATAATTCTCATTTGTGTCTCCTGTCGAAAATGATATATCATTTCTTCAAGAGACATATCCGATATAGATAATGGTTGTTGACGCATTCCATCCTCAGTCCCTCTATTTCTCATTTGTGTCTCCTGTTCAAATCGATATGTATTAGCAGTTGGTAATTCCATCATTTCTTCAAAAGACATACCTAACATGGATGATGGTTCTTGAGACTCTTGCTATTGATATTGATGTTGAAAATTGATTGGCTCTGTTGCATAATTAAAGTTTGAGTTGTCCCACCATCTTTGATCATACCCGTTTAAATAAGGGTTATACCACGTTCGAGATTGGGGTGAAAATTTTTCAAAAGTATTGATTGGAACATTCAAGTCATTTTGAAATACGGTGCATATGTCGGTTGAATGATCTGAGGCATAATAAGTTTCACAAGTTGCAACAGCCAATTGATTATTAGAAAAAACACGAACCTCATTAACCCTTCTAGAAATAAAATCCAGTCTATCACAAAAATACGGAATATTAATAGTCATAAACTAGTAAAAAAATAAGAGAAAAAAATAAAAACAAGATGAACTCAAAAAGAAACAAATTAATTAGACACCAATTTCTGACGACGGTGCCGAAAATTGACAGATGTCGAGCCTGTGCAATAATAATTACGTACTTAAGAAAAATACAATTTTTTGTATATAGTGGTGAGCAATATCGAATCTACAGAGATTGGGGATAATTCGTTTCTTCTAAAATCCTGAATAGGGGGAATTTTAGAAATTATAAAAATAACTAAATAACCAATTAATGAAAATAAATAGAAATTAATCAACAGTCGATACGACTCTAGTCAAAGGTGCAACTTTTCAAACACGGTCTATTCAACTAATCAACGATGGAAAGATAATTCAATTACTCATTAATAGATTGGTTATAGCCATGAACAAGTTCTGACAACCAACTTTTCCTTACTTTATCGATAGTCAAGGTACGACCGTTGACTATTTCTCTAACCAAGAAATAATCTTAGGTACGAACCTAGGATTTAATTCTTCGATTGCATTAAGAATTAGAAAAACCCAACCCTAACCAACTAATGCGCTATGAGGGTTTATTTAAATTAGATCATACGTTTCCCTAACATGGGACCAATTACGTTAGTCACCATTGGCATTAACCAATCAAACAATTACGGATTTAACCGGTTAATCTGGCAATAGATTATTAGGTTAATTCAAATATCAGGCCATTAACATTCAAATAACAAAACAATCACAAGAAGTTAAACTAGGAAACATACTAATATTAATAAATAAAAGAAATAGATGAAAATAATTTGATCTCACAGATGTTTGGCATCGCGTCTTCAAGTTGACCTTCAACTAGAAAAGAAGATTAATGGCTCATCGTTGGAAAAAATTCCAACGCCAAAGCTTTTACAATTTCTCAAAATATTCGGCCACGACAAAAGCAAAAGAACAAGGAGGTTGTTGTCTTCTTCAAGGAGAAAAGACCACACCACTTTTGTTTCTTGCCTCAGATATATAAAGTCACGATGCTATTGTGTTACCTTTTCAGAAGTACTAATCACTCGAGAAACTAGCTGATCACTCCTCTTTTGTAGATTCCTAAATAAAATAAACTTCCTACTAGATAAAAAGTTTGTTTCAAAAAGTCAAGAGAGTTAACTATACTAGTGTCCTAATAGGAATAGGAAACTAGTCTTGCGGTGTAGAGCCTGACTTCCATGACTTCAAACCAACTCCAATTCAAGATTAAAAATCACGTGTCAAATCTCGAGTTCCTGGACATGCAAAATGGACCTTGATGCGCTCTCGCCGAATTGCATAAAAGTCTAGTTAAAACCACATTCTTAACTCTTTTCCGCTCCGAATCCCTACAACCAATGATAATTACCAAAAATAAGTAGAATCCACCAATTAACGCAATATTTAGTAAAATAAAAGAGGGAAATAATCATAAAATTAATGACAAAAATTAACATATCATGTGTGCAATGCATGCTAAGGCAAAATAGCGAAAGGTTTCACAACCCAGGGTTGTGACTAGGGAAATTTGGATTTTCTCTTTTAATTCTACTACACAAATTATGAAGGGACTTGCCATTAATAATTTCAACATCACGGGTAATGGGACATATACATATCCTTCAATCTGGGGAAGAGATGTAGCCAACTACACTGGTGGTTAGGGTCCACTGTATGGAAGCTATTGCTTATTTGGTACCATGAATGTTGAGAAGGAAAGATTGTCTTCTACAGTGTCTTCGTTGATGGTTCTGGCATTCTGCTTGCTAATGGTGTGGGTGCCATATTGATGGATTGTAAATCATCCAATGTTGAGTTCAGTTTCCTATTGCCAACATCAGCAATCAGTCCAAAAGGTGATGTTAAAGTTTTGGATTATATAAAAATACAATGTACGAAATTAACATCTTTATACATATGCAATTACCATTTTGACTTGATATTTAATTCTTTTCTTGGGTCCAAACTTACTTAAAATGTTTGTAGAAATCCACTTGCAACTATCTTGGTTACAGAAAACCATTTTACATCATCATTCTACTTGGTATTAGCAGGTACGAAAATATAAAGTAATAATATATCTTTTTAGATATTTGCCTATTGTTTAATATGTTTCATTTTTATTTTTGGCAGGAGATTGATCATTAAATTAGCAAAGTTATTCCAACTTTATGTTGTAAATAAATCCTTATTTGGTATTGTTAGTGGTTAATATTACTTTTGCAATTATTAGTTTTAAAATTGTGTTATGTGTTATCTTGATTTTATTTGTGATGCCATTATATTAAATGATTAAGGATACTTATTGTGTTTAATATGTATAAAAATAGTACATTTTACAGATTTTATTTTGCTAATCTTTTATTATTTTTGTTTAGCACATTTCTTTTATATTATTCATGATTTTTAAAATATTAAATATTTCAAAATTTGTGTCTTGCTGAAACCAGAATTAATATGTCGAAATTGATGTGAAACAGTCCAAGCCACGACCACAACTTTCAACCATAGTTAAAGGGTTCAATGGCCTGTGTTTCATAATATTACTGACGACGCTACAACATTTAGCATTAGACAGTTCATTAATGGTGAGTATTGGCTGCCAGAGGCCCAAGTACCTTATGATCTTGACATTTGATTTTACTTCAGGGCAAGAATTTTGCATTATCTGAAAACTTGATTGTATTATCAAAATAACCTTTGTCGTTCAAGACGAATTCATTATTAAGGATCCGTTTGGTTCATGGGATGATATAAGATTAGATTAATTATCCTATGTCATCCTATATTTGGTTGTATTTTACATATAGGATGATACATTCCAACTAACTGAATTAGAGCCCGTTTGGGATTTAATAACTTATTGAAAAGTACTTTTCTAATAGAGCTTTTTAATAAAAGTGCTTATTATGTGCTTAAATGTTTTTTAAGTATATTGTTTGGAAACATAATTCAATAAATATTTATTGTATTGAATAATATGCAATTTGAAATTTCTTAAATGTATTTATCTCTTTATTTAGTTGATAATATAGGATAAAATGATTAAATTTAATAGTTTATTTTTTTTAGTCAATTCAAACCGATTAACACATAACACAATTATTAAAACCATTAACATATAACACAATTTTACAAAATAAGGATTTACTAAAAAAACTAATATTTTTTTACTTTGTTAATGGTTAATTTTTTTTTTTAATCGGGTCGATCCCACAAAGAGCAAAAATTGCAAGAACTAGATCCTTACTCTAGACAAGTTCTTCGATTGTTGGCGGCTAGGGTTGGCTAGGGTTGCATGGATGCCATGGTCGCTCTCCGGCAACCATTCGGAGGGCAATCTGATATAGCTTCTCCTACCTTTAACAAAAAATCATTCTCTGAGCTATTTGATAATATGGTAACGTCGAGACCTACGTTCAAAGTCAATGCCAAGGTGCCGTCTCATAGAGGTGAACCAGCGATTTTGTTTGCACAAGTAGGTCTGGAGATGTTAGCTACGCCATATAAGTTTGCTTTGGTGGGGAAATTCTTGAAGGGAAGGCCTAAGATAGAGGATTTGAGGAAGTTTTTCCACTCGCTTGATCTAAAAGAGGAAGCTTCGGCTGGTTTGATGGATTCCAGACATGTTTTAATAAGGTTGGGCACAGAGATAGATTTTCATAGAATATGGGCAAGAGGTATCTGGTATGTTTTTGGGATGCCAATGAGGGTTTTCCGGTGGTCGCCAGAGTTTCATGTTGACCGTGAGCCATCAGTAGTTCCAGTATAGTTCCAATTGCCAAAGCTACCAATTCATTACTTTAACAAGGAATGCTTGTTTCAAATTGTTTGCTGTGTGGGCAAGCCACTATTTGTTGATGCAGCCACGGCTTCTAGCTCTTGTCCAAGTGTGGCGAGAGTCTGTGTGGAGATTGATTCGCTTAAGTCGTTTCCAAGTAGAGTATGGATTGGCAATGGGGATCATGGGGGTTTTTGGCAGCACTTGGTTCCAGAAAATATCCCTAGGTATTGTTCCCATTGTTTTTGGCAAGGACATGATCAGGTTGACTGTCGTTTCCTCCACCCAGCATCTCGAACAGAAAAGGGACAGTTGAAGGAAGCTTCATAGCCTAAGACGATGGTTGAAAGGCCTGATGAAGCGCAAAGGCAGGTTCCTGCTAAGGAGCTTACAGATGTGCCAAGTTCGGCTGTGCCTGATGATGCGATGGAACAGATTGCAGTTGTGGGTGAAGGTTTGAGATTTAGCCCGATGGTGAAAGAGGGAAGTGTAGAGGTAGATGGTAAGGCAGGGCAGAGGTCGAGTGCAATTGCAGGAGCATCTGATGAAGGGACAGCTACGGACTTGCCTATCCAGAATATGCAGAAAGGGTGTGGCACTGCTATCTTAGCTACGTCAATACCTCTTGATAGTCGCGCACCAGGTATGGTAACTACTTTGCCTTCTTCTCCCCTGAAGGACACGCCTGTTGTCCCTGAGGTGGGAGGAGAGGGGAATAATATATGCGAAGGCCTTATCACAGCGGAGTTGAGTGCAGCGTGGAAAAGGAGGTGGTGGTTACTGCAGAACAAAGCGCTGAAAATCTGTCGTTGCGGGGTGCGATTGGAGCTGTGCCGAGGGATGTTGGCTCTTTGGTGGTGGAAATTTTTAATTTAGATCCTATTATCCAGCAAGTTCAAGAAAAAGTGCAAGGAGGACAGGAGGGATGTAAAGTGATTGCTCAATCCAAGCGCAGAGGTACGCGTATACCATTTCCTACTGATCGATCTTTACGTTCTAAAGCAAAACTGTCCAATAACTCTTTTGCTGCATTGTCTGATGATTAATTTCTCATTTTGGAATATTCAGGGTATCGCATGCCCCAAATTTTCATAGATTAAAAAGCTTAATTGCTAAGTTCTCAATTCAATTAGTTGCTATATGTGAACCTAAGCTGTCTTTGGGAGAGATTCATTGGATACGGTTAAAGTTGAGAATGGATAAATGCATTGCCAATAGTGAGGGGTCTCTATGTGTGTTCTATCAAAACTCACTTATACGTGATCAAATGGGTGAGTCTAGTCAACATTTGTCTTTTAAAATACAGTCACAAATGGTATATGGCCCTATGGTCTTTTCATTTGTGCATGCAAAGTGTAATGAGCAGGAAAGAAGGTCGCTATGGTCTTTACTGTTGCTCAATAATCCGGTGGATGCACCATGGTTTCTAGTAGGGGATTTCAATGTTATAGTCAGTAAGGAGGAAAAATGAGGTGGTTTACCTTTTCGTCTGGGGAAGGGTTTGGATTTTATATCTTTATGGCTACGGCTAGAATGCAAGACGCTGGATTCTCGGGTTCAAAGTTCACATGGTGTAATAATAAAGGGGGGAGAGCGCATATCTGGAAGAGGCTAGACAGAATGTTATACAATTAGCATGCTTCTTCTTTAGATTATAATTTTACGGTGCAACATTTGGGGCGGGACCTCTCGGATTATGCTCCCTTGTTACTGATGGCAATGTCTAGGCCGCACAATAAGCCAAGGTCCTTTCGATTCTTAAATGTGTGAACGTCTAAACCGGAATTATTGGATATTATTCGACGATGTTGGGTGGTTCCTTTTTAGGCCCTCCTTTGCAGAGACTGGCTCTCAAACTACTGGAGGTAAAAAGGAAAATGCCATTGTGGTCTAGAGAATCGTTTGGAGATATTTTTGAGAGGGTAAGAAAGGCTGGAGGGGAGGTGCTAAGGCTGGAGGTCTTTTTGATAATGATCTGTCGGAGCCAAATCTAATTGCACTTCAAGAAGAGTAGGCGGTTTTGAAGAATGCGTTAATGATAGAGGAAGGATATTGGAGGCAAAAAACAAGGGTTAAATGGATTCGTGAGGGTGATAAAAACTCTAAATATTTTCACTCTATAGTTGCGGAGCGTAGGGCGAAGGCGGTTATTCATCGGATCAAAGGTGCAAATGGGGATTGGATAGTAAATGATAATCAGATTGTAGCAGAGGCGGTTGATTATTTTAAAGCTTTATTTTCGGCTGAGAACTCTTCAGCATCATGGAATACACTGGATGTGATTCTCCACATGATTTCTCACATACAGAATGAGGAACTAGTGAGGGTTCCGGAGATGGAGAAGATTAGAGAGGTGGTGTTTGGGATGGATAGGCAGAGTGTAGCGGGACCAGATGGTTTCACTGGGAGGTTTTTCACCTTTGCATGGGAGGTGGTGGCAAAAGATGTATGTGAGCCGGTGGTTAGTTTCTTTTGTGGTCAAGAGTTGCCCAAGAGTTTCACGGCAATATGGGTAGTACTTATTCCCAAGGTTAGATCTCCTCAAGATTTTAGTCAATTCAGACCGATTAGCCTGTACAATTTTCTTAATAAAGTGATCTCCAAAGTTTTAGCGATTAGATTGGCCAAGGTGTTACCTACCATCATTTCACCTCAGCCAAGCGATTTTGTGAAGGATATGCAGATTTTTGAAAATGTTCTGTTAGCTATAACGGATATTGGGAAAGCTAGTAGAGGGGGTAATATTGTGTTAAAGATCGACATGGCCAAAGCCTACGACAGGGTTTCATGGCCATTTTTTATTCAGGTGCTGAGAAGGTTTAGTTTTTGTGAAGATTGGATTGATATGATTTGAAGGCTGATTTCGAATGTCTGGTTCTCAATTATTGTGAATGGGTCGCCCCAAGGCTTCTTTAAGTCTAGTCGGGGGATTCGTCAAGGAAATCCAATTTCACCAGGCCTTTTGTTTTGTGTGTTGAGGTTCTCTTCCGTTGTCTAAATTCCTTGAGTGAGCGGCAGGGCTTTGTGCCATTCAAGGTTCCGAAGTGATGCCCGGTTGTCACGCACTTAGCTTATGCAGACGATATCATTATCTTTTTGAGTGGCATGAAAAGATCGCTACAGTGGATTATGCAGGTGTTGGAGGATTATACGTCGATATCGAGGCAAAAGGTGAACTAGCATAAGAGTGGTTTCTTGTCCCATGTTACACTGTCGGATTTGCGGAAGCGTATTATGGCACAAGTCACTAGGTTTTGACCCCAGTCCTTCCCGGTGACGTATTTAGGTTGCCCACTATACTCGGGAAGACAGAAAAAGAGCTATTTTTCAGCGATTTGTACTTCAGTTGTAAGTAGGATTTTGTCGTGGAAGAAGAGACTATTGTCATCAGGTGGGAAGTTAGTGCTGATACGGAGTGTGCTGGCGTCCATGCCGATCCATATTCTTGCTGTTTCCAACCCTCCTAGAGGGATATTTGGCGTGTTGGAGCATATTTTGCTGAATTCTTATGGGGTGCTTCGGAGTTTGGACCGTGGCTTCATTGGATTAAATGGAGTCAGCTATGCAAACTTTAGATCTTTACAACATGTGTTTGATGCCTTTTCTTTGAAATTATGGTGAAATTTTAGGTCGTGACAATCTTTATGGGCTGGGTTTATGCACCTGAAGTATTGTCCAGATGTGCATCCTTGTTATTTGGATTTCTCTCCAGGGCAATCACACACTTGGAAAAGGATGTTGAACGCTCAAGTGGAAGCGGAAAAGCTTATACGATGGTCGCTGGGCAGTGGCTCCTCAAGTTTTTGGCATGACAATTGGTTGGGGACAGGGCCGTTGTGTAGGCAAGTGGAATCTTTTCAAGAGCACTCGGTTGCAAATTTTGTCATGGAAGGCAAGTGGGATCTGCAGCGCTTGAATAGGGTGTTGCCGTCGGGATGGGTGCAGCAGGTGATGGGTGTGGCTTCTTCTACTGCGTCGAAGAGGGATGAAATGGTCTAGGCCTCCAATAATTCAGGTGAGTTTACTATCTTCTCGGCATATCAGATAGTGCGTAAAGGAGGTAATGGTTCCAGACTGTTTGCTTCTTTGTGGCATCAGGCTTTGCCATAAAAAATTTCCTTTTTTATGTTGCGTTTGATGTGAGGTAGGTTGCCGTTGATGGATGTGTTACACAAGTTTGGGGTACTGGGCCCCTCTAGATGCTTTTGTTGTAGCTTGAACCCGTCCCCAGAAACTATTAATCATATTTTCAGTACGAGGGAGGTGGCTAAACAGGTTTGGGAGTGCTTTGAGGGTCTCATCGGCAGGATTAGAGAGGCTTTCACGGTTAGACATAAAGTGATGAGTTAGTTGGTCAAACCTACTTCTAATTCTTACCTTGGTTTTGTTCTACGCACTTTGCCATCGTTAATTTGCTGGAATTTATGGAAGATGCGAAATATGCGAATTTTCGATGGTAAGCTAGACTCGGTAATGCATGTTTGCGATCGAATTTTCTTGGAGTTGAGAGAATGTTTTTGTCTTCAGTTTTGGGAGATATCACTGACTTGTAACTCACTAATTGGTTTTTTCGATATGATAGCGAGGCTGCGCAGCAAGGTTACCATACTGGAGGTTTGTTGGAAATGCCCGAGTCAGTCGGTGGTGGCCGATGGTTGTTTAAGGGGTAATCCGGGGAGGAGTGGCGGTGGGGGAGTGTTCAGGGATTATTTTGGGAGATTTCTTCTTGGTTTTTCATGTTGTTTTGGGGAGATTACAAGCCTTCATGCGGAGCTGAAAGCTCTTCATTTTGGTACTCAATTAAGTGTATCTCGTGGATTAGTTAAGTTGCATCTAGAGTCTGATTCACTGGTTTTGGCCTGTATTATTCAGGGGAAGGTTAGGTGTCCATGGCAGTTGCAGAGGGAGTTACAAGATCTGCTGCAATATGAGCGGTATTTTGAAGCCGTTACTCATTGTTTTCGAGAGGCAAACAAGCTAATGGACAGATTGTCTAATGCTGGAGTGGAGGCTGGGTGTACTGCAATTTATGAGGCATATAGTGAATTACCTAGGCTGGTGAGGGGAGATATTACTTTAGATGCATCTGGTTTTCCAAATTTTCGTAGATGCAGGCGGTAAGGGTTGGCTAGAGGTGGTCAAGGGGGTCGATCTTGTAATCCTATGGAAGGGTTGGTTCCGGACTTTGTAATTTTCTTTGGTTACATTAATAATATTGCTATTGAAAAAAAAAATAGTTTATTTTTTAAATCACAAAATCTACTTTAAAAGCACCAAATTCAAGTTTTTGCTATAAGTGTTTTTAACACTAAAAGTTCTACTTCTAATTTTATGGAATGATATTCATTAAACGCTTCAAAAGTACTTTTAACAGCTAAATTTTTTTTTTTTTATCAAAAGCACCACAATCCCAAATGGGGCCTTAATCTCCTATTAATGGGATAAAATAATCCCAAGGGGAGGTGGCATTAGTCATCTCAAAATGATTAAGAGATATGATGATGAAATTTTAAACTAATTTATCCTTACAAATAATATAAATTTAGACTCTCATAATTAAATAATCTTACCCACACACGATAATATAACATGAATTGACTAATTTGCCCCCACTAATTAATTTAAAATTTTTTGACTAATTTACCCCTACTACCAACATAACATTATTTAGACTAATTTGCACTTGCGAATGATACAAATTCATACTGAATATTATATAACCATACTTTCATATAATAATATGATAATAAATGAACTAATCTGCCCCTACTAATTATATTAAAATTTTTGACTAATTTGTCCCCTTTATTATTTTAAATTTTTTGACAAATTTACCCCTATTAATTAATTTAAATTTTTTGACTAATTTGCCCCTACTTACATTATAATAAAAGAACTATATTATCCTTTGACTATATTGCCCTTAGTAACCTTATTTTATCAACTAAATTCTATATAAATATATAACCTTATCAATTGGGTTATATGAATGAGGACTTCAATAACTTCAAACTCGACACATAAAAAATCTTCTATGTTGGTTTGAGCTTGGCTTATTTAAGACTCTTAAATGGGTTGAATTTTATTCAATTTAATCCTAATATAGCCAAAACTTGGACCATTATTTAATTAAATTTCAAATTTAAATTCTAAAACTATGTTAAAACCTATTCTTAAGGGCTTGAATGGGCTGAATTTGAGTGAATGTAAATTTTATATATCAAAACCATTTATTTACTTTATAATTCTAAAGTTTCAAATAACTTTATTTTAATAAAATTTATAAATTACTAAATTATTTTATTAAAATGATCCTACAAATTAAAGAGTTCTCTGGTCATTAAAATAGTAATCCTATCTCATCTAATCTCCAACCAAACACAGGATAGGATGATTTCCCAATATATCCTATCCAACTTAGAACCAAGCAAACACTATATAATGTAGATTATTAACCTGAGAATGATTCAACCGAGGATTGATAATCCTTGGATGAGTCATGTCATCTCATCCAATCTATGAACTAAATGAACCCTAAGAGTATGATAATCCAAGCATTAATTGCTATAATGACTTCACATATTAGGAGAATTTTTTTTTTGTTATCTCAACAAAGGTGAAAGTAATGCTTAAACAGAGCTGAAATTAATCAAGCTATTAGGTAATCAAGTTTTTGTTCTTCCTAAAATTTTTCCAACACTGTAATTATTTTTAACTTTTTTTAGCAGGGAAGGAGTGCAATTTAAAAAGTGTGGGGGGCAAGGAGATTTTTCCAACATTGTAAATTTGTTAAGCTTCTAATTTAATCATTTGAATTAAACTTACTAGTCCCCGTATAGGCATTTCTTAATTTACAATATAAAGCCATTTGTGCCAAATATCTAGCGTAAGCTTGTGCACATCTGCGGGAAATAATACACTACGTCCAAACGAAAAGTTAAAACTTGGAAAAGAATTCATTTTAATCCTCTTAAGAAATACTATCATATCTGCTGAAAGCGGAACTGAATTTTCGTTCCACGATAATCAACAGAACATGGTGAACTTATATAAAGATAAAACAAGAACATACTGAAATACGTGAAGATTAGATAATAATGATCTAATATGCAGAAATTCGTTTTCTTAAAGAAAATTACAACTGCCTACTTTGATCGTATCTTTGATCAAAAGCCGATCAGGAGGCATGAGCAAAACATACATCCTTGTTGTCCTCGGCCAAAGTTTTGAAGTCAGGGTATAAAAAATTGTGCATATCATTCAGGGAAATTCTATAGTCCCTTCAGAGGACTATTATCCCAATGTGTATCCCTCAATGTCGATATTGTTTCATATTTTAAATATTTAAAATTGTTATAATCTAGAAGTTTAAAACACTTATTTCACCATCTAACGCAAAAAAATTGTAAAATCTCCCGTTCATTCATTCCTATTTTACATGAAAACTTATGCATAGGCCCCGATAAAATTGGGAAGAGAGAAAGGGGAGAGGATGGGAGGAAATGGGAAAATGAACAAGGGAAGAAGGATATTAGAGGGGAAAAGGGATGATTTCATAAACTTACCATGAGATTTCTAACAATTGACTTTCCTTAAGGTTTAAAAATTACACCTATCTCACTTAATTTGACACTTTTGTAGTCAGACCTCAAACTTGCTCAACAATTTAAATGAATACCACAAAATACCCTCAACTTATAAAGTTTAATTATTTTATAAAGCAATCGCTAACACAAATATAAGGAAAGAGTGTCAAGTTTTTAATACCATATTTATTTTTTGATAATGATTATGAAGATAGTTCTACTTTATGATAGAATGCTTTTAATGGTATTTTATAGGGGATACATATTCTTTCTAAATTGGAGAGGCAAGTATGATCATACTGCTTTTTTTAGAGTTTGTGAATTTTTGGATTGCTGGAATTACTATAATTTGGTTGTAGTTTTGACCATTTCTTTTTGAGTTAGTGTTCCTTTTGATTTAAAAAAAAAAGATCGACAAATAAAAATTGGATTGCATTCAAAGTTATTTAAAAAATCACTAATTCAACATTTAGGGTCAGTGGTTATAGTTTTCTATGGCTTCGCTAGCAAAAATATAAAAAGAAGGAATAAGAAGAGAAAAAGAAAAGAAAAAATAATTATAAATCCCATTTTTTGCACACCAAACAAGAGAGTTCAATTAAAATGCTAAAGCTAATATTGTCATTTTATGTGGACAAGGGAGGTAAGTGTAATTTTTAAAATCATGAGGGAACTCAATGAAATTGTTAGAAACTTAAGGAAGGTTAGTGAAATTATCCCAAAAAAAGAGAAGAAAAAAGATAGACAATTTTTTTTGACGAGAGAGAGAGAGAATTAGATGAGATACTTCTTAGGGATAATCTCAGAAGCCTACTTTGAGGTTTCTAACAATTTCACTGCCCTCCTCTGAAATTTTGGAAATATCACTTACCTCCCTTATAAGTCATTTGGGGCCAAATGCTTGCCTCATGGATGGTCAAATGACTTTATTATCCTTACAACTTAGGAAATATTATGTATTTATAGGGAGATAAACAATTGAGTCACTTATACTAAATTAACCATGATTTGGAAATAAAAAATTTAAAAATCTTGAATACTGAATTTTATAATGATAATTGTTAACATTTTAATATTCTTTTTCTATATTTTAGTACTAGTTCTTGCAATTTCTTTCTCCTAAAAAAGATTAAAATTCCTATTAAGATATTATTGTTTCATAAATTTTTCATAAGAATAACAAGATGTATATGAAAATACACAAAAATATGGTAAAGTATTAAAATATGTTTACAATTAGATTTTACTAAGTTATAGATAAAATGCAACTGCACATAATCTATTATTTCCTTTCTTTTTCAAAATATTGGTGTTTTTTTTCTTTTCTTTGTATACGTGATCCAAACAAGATGGTTAGAGACAAAATTTCCCATTGATTTATCTGCTTTTCCCATTAAAATCAAACCCTTTCTATTAATCCAAACATTGCTTGAGAGTTGTTAATTTTTTCAAATACAAATGATGGAAATTTCTTGTTAATAATGTGAAATAATGGACCCCATAATTTAAAGAAATAATTCAAAAAATATAACATATATTTAGCATATTTTATATTTTTTTATCATTAGCAATCTGTCGTGATGTTTTTTTCTTGAAAAGCCCATACTTTGTCTTGTTCAAAATCTTTCAAATTCTAATACTAAGAGTTTAGAAATTTTATGTGTAAATCTTGACTCCAAATTAACAAGTTTTCCTCTCCAATACTTTGATTTTGCTATTTTATGCAACTCTATGAAAAGTGTCATTGTTATTAAACTTTATTGTGCTCATGCTAGAGTTTAGTTTTTATTTCTATTTTTAACTAATATTTCCTTTTGATTCTAAATCAATCAACTAGTAATAAGTTGAGGGGTACTTTTGGTATGAAATATTCTTTTCACTCTTGAAATCTTTTTGATTTTTTTTTTGAATTGGGCTAATTTGTTACATGAACATTAGTTTTAAGTGAGGTTAATGAAATTTTTAAAATCTTAGGAAAGGGCAGTGAAATTGTCAGAAACCTCAGGGACGGTTTCTGAAATTATCCCTACTTCTTAACTTCCATTTCAATGCTTCTAAAGTTGTGAAAAATGCAAATGTTTTTCTGTCTCTGTTTTCCTCCAAAAATTGGAGATCAAAACTGTATGTTTGTTTTCTTTTGGTTAAATAAAGGAAGCTAACTAGGTGGCCACTATTACCTGCTATATGACTACTGTTGTGAATCTCTGAACTTACCAGCAGCATAAAAACACAAATCAATTACTGTTCAATTATTTCTAATATATAACAATTCGCACAAGAAGATTTTTCAGTGCATCCATGACACCACATTAGCACATTTGTGCCACCATTTTCTTTTTTTTTTTTTTTTTTAAATACATGTGCATTTAAGGCTTCCAATGGATCATGTAAGGTACTTTAGTGTTCATGTTTTTGTCAAGAATTTCCATTACATCTCAAGTCATCTAACATTTGTCATACTGTTTCATGATATGTTTGTCAAAGGATTAATAGGAGCAACCTATTTGACCGGTTTAATTCATTACGTCACGTATACTAACACATTTTACACACTTAACCTAAGTCACCTTAAGGGCCTACAATTCCAGTCTAATTAAATCAACCTAAATCATTAGAAAAATGCTCATGGCCCTGTTTGATAATTCAATATACCAATTAAACGGATTCAGATTTTAGTATATTTAGACGCGTTTGATAACAAAAAATATAGCATTTGAATTAATTAAGTGACGCTGAATTTGTCAGGCAAAATTTACTCCAAAACATAAGTGATAAACTATTCACTAATCACTTAATGTAATATAGACATACTCAAATGTATCAAAATTAGTAATTAATAATTCAATAATTTAATAAATTTAGATTTCAGATTTTAGTTTTCAAACTTTAATTTATCAAATGTAGATATGTTTTGGAATAAGCAATAAAAAATGTAAAATAATTGATGTAGTACTTTTACTGTTTTACTAGTCAACAATCATTGCATACAGGCCAAACTAAAATTTTAAAATAGACGAAAGTTGGTTGCTGTCACACCTACTTTCTCAACCATAACAAAACAAAACATTAATTTAGAATATTTTATGGAATAAGCAACACGTAATAATGTAAACTAATAAGTAATATGCTGTAGAACAAACCAATAATCCAATATTTCAAAAGAGGCCAATTTCAAATAGTAATATTTTCTTTTTCCAGCACATTTTACTGCATTGGGCCTAATAGAAAAGGACAGTGGATCCTTGCGTGACGAAATTTCTTGGAAAAGGTTCAATTGGACCAATTGGAATTTAATGTTATCCTTTTAACGTTGAATCTTCTTCCACGAACCTTCCCTTTGAAACGCATAATTTTGGACCCACACACTTTCAAATTCTCCACACATACTCCAAAAGTGATTACTCCATTTGGATTGCGTTTTATTGAATTTTTTTTTTTAGAAATGTCCACACAATTTTAAAAATGTACTCAAAAAGATTTATAAAATTTTAACTCATTTGATGTCCAAAAAAATGGTCATCCAAATATACTCAATGGAAAAAATAGTAACATGCACCAAAAAAGTAAATAAATAAATAAACAAGTACACAAAAGAATGTAAAAACTGATACATAAGAAACAAATAGACTTGGAATATGAGTTTGTAAAAAAAAGCTTTGGTGCATATAAAAAAGTGACAACAATTAAATAAATTCATATTTTACTCAAAAAATTAAATAGTTAGTTATGTATATAAATGGTAGATTGAGTAAAATGTAAGCGTGTTATGAACACCCGATAGAAAAAAATTCAAAGATACAAAGCATTAACCTCTCTTGAGGTTCGTAATATTGTACAATATTTTCTTGTGTTTGGTGTTTTGAATTAGCCAGACTTTCTTTTTCAATTAATTTAATACAAAACCATATTCATTATTCTTTCTTTAGGTGGAGAATAGTGCAATTTCGACAATTTCCTTTGAAAACGTTATAAAGATAAACCATTTAAATTATTTTCTACTTCTGTGGGAAGGTAGTGGCCAAAACACAAGATTACAAGAATGCATAGGCATATGGGTTATAGTTAATATTGAGAAAACTTGGTTAGGGAGGCTGTAAAAAACCTAGAAATGCCTAATGTAAAACTAATTTTTGATGACTATGTGTGCAATTTCTTTCTACTTTTTATTTTAAATTTTTTTAGCTAGAGGGGGCGTGAGGTTTAAGAAACTAAAGGGAAAAGAGATTCGGGTTTATTTGAATTGAGGATTATTTGTCAAAATTTATTTGCTTATATCATCATTACAATTTTTAACACACCTTTTTATTTTCCCAATTACCTTTTTATCTCACATACATCACATCACAAAAAGTGCTACAGTAAAAATATTTCAAATAATTTACAATCCAAACAGAGCCTCAACAAGATCTCTAATTACTTTTATTTTGTTACTCTCTAAAAACAATCATTTAGATAAAATTTTTTCAGGATTTTTTTTACAAAAATTTTTGTTTTTAACATATTTTTGAGAAATTTATTTATGAAATAAAAGCATGATCCTGAAAATAATCTAACATATATTTTAGCATCTTTTTGAGAAAAAGAAAATGAAAGCAAAATAAAAACAAAATACTACTGGTACAACGGGGAATCTATGGATGACGAGAATCTTCCTCACTTTTTTCTTACCACACTCTGTTCCTCCTACTGGTGAGTTTTTATGACCGTCGTTCTTTACCAAATACAGTGGCTTCTTCTCCTTGATTTCTGGGCTCTATAAGTAGCTATTGCCAATGAACTTTACAGCCATTCAACTCTCTCTCTCTCCCCTATCTCAGCTTAGTGTACTCTGCCCCCTCTTCTTGTGGAAACTCTTCCCCTCTGCGAAATTTAAGGTAAAGATCCAATCCCAGATTTTCTTTTCTTCATTTGATACTCTGCTTATTATGAATCTTGAAAAAATGACTCATTCTTGGTGCAGATTCTTTTCTGCATTTGATACTCTTCTTATTATGAGTCTTGAAAAAATGACTCATTCTTGATGCAGATCTTTGCACATTTGTGCACACGAGCACCAGTAGCTTCATCCCTTTAGAAATGGCATTTTTTTTCATGGTTGAAATTCTTGGCAAATGTGAAATGTTTCTCATGATGTAGGCACTTTATTGACATGTTATTTCTAAGTTAAAGTTTCAATCTTTTTCGTTTTTCTGTACTCTTTAGAGGATTCTTGGAAATGAGATGTTTGAATTTCTTGCTGTTCTGTGTTATTTCTTTGAATTTCTTGCTTTTCTGTGCTTGAAAACTACTATTTTTTGCCTAGTTAAGTTCTTGATGTACGTGAGTGATTTAATTTTCGTAGATCAGATTTTCTGTAGAGGACCTTTAGTTTTTCACTGAGCTGTTATGCATTCAATCTTTTTAGCCCTATCTGCTAAGAAGGGAACTTACCCTGCTTGCATTGTTTATTTGGTATATAGACTCAGATTCTGTCCTGCTAATCATCTTGGTTTTTGCTGCTAATCATATAAGTTTTTTTGGGATTACCGCTTCTTATTTATATGCTTCACTAATTCGATAAGAAATGCAGAATGGGAAGCGCAAGCGCAGGAGAAACTAATTATGGTGCATACACATATGAAAGACTCGAGAGAGAACCTTACTGGCCCTCAGGAAAGCTAAGGATATGTATCACTGGGGCTGGTGGTTTCATTGCTTCCCACATTGCCCGTCGTTTGAAAACTGAGGGACACTATATTGTTGCTTCTGACTGGAAGAAAAATGAGCACATGACAGAGGATATGTTCTGTCATGAGTTTCATCTTGTTGATCTCAGGGTCATGGAAAATTGCTTGATGGTCACTAAAGCAGTTGATCATGTCTTCAATCTTGCTGCTGATATGGGTGGAATGGGCTTTATTCAGTCCAATCACTCTGTTATTATGTATAATAACACAATGATCAGCTTTAACATGATTGAGGCTGCCAGGATTAATGGAGTAAAGAGGTGAGATGGCTCATTTATCTGCATCCTATCTATTGATACATGTTCTGTTAAAACTAGAATTATGGAGCTGGAAGAAATTATAAAACTAGCCTGAAGAAATTATAAAACTTTGTGAAAAATAAAATTGAGTTCATAGATAGTTGGTAGAACATCATTTATTTGGTTTACTGGCATACATATACTGCCACAGAATGTTTTTTGTCTAATAAGTGGTTGTATCAGGTTCTTCTATGCTTCCAGTGCTTGCATTTATCCTGAATTTAAGCAATTGGACACAAATGTAAGCCTGAAGGAATCTGATGCATGGCCTGCAGAGGTTTGTCAATTTTATAGCTTTAGAAGTAGAAAGATGATATGCTTTGTGTTGTTCTTAATGCTTTCAAAGTTGTTGAAAGTTCTCTTTCTTCTTTGGATTTTAGCCTCAAGATGCATATGGCCTGGAGAAACTTGCAACCGAAGAGTTGTGCAAGCACTATAACAAAGACTTTGGCATTGAGTGTCGTATTGGAAGGTTCCATAACATATATGGTCCATTTGGAACATGGAAAGGTATATTCTTAAACATTGTAGTAAATTCAATATAGTTGTTATGCCATTAAAAAGTATAGTACGTTGATATTCTTACTTTGCTTCCAATGTTTATAGGTGGGAGGGAAAAGGCTCCAGCTGCTTTCTGTAGAAAAGCAATTACTTCAACAGATAAGTTTGAGATGTGGGGAGATGGACTACAAACACGTTCATTCACTTTCATCGATGAATGCGTTGAAGGTGTTCTTAGGTGAGAACAATATTGAAAAGCATAAAAAGTAATTTTTTGGCTCTCTTAGTTCATTATTGTGGCAATTTTGATCTATATTTTCCTACTTTTGTGCAAATTTTGTTGCTCTAAATATAGGTAGCCTTTTAAAGGAATGCCTCCTAATTTTCTATGCTTCTTGAAGTACGACATCAAGGAAATAGAAACACTCTTTACATACGTCCATATGTCATGGTTTATTAATTTTCATGTTGTACAAGCATCAATATTTTTGCCTCCCTGATAGTGTATAGTACCAACTTTATTGACAGTTTTATGTTATGAGTAAGAATGGAATCTTCATGAATATTTCAAGGGTTGAAGAGCAAAGGTAGAAAGGATAACGAGTCTTTTGTCTGGGGTGGAGGTTAATGAGAGCATTGCATTCTTTATCTAGACTGGAGATGTTATATTATGCTGATAACTCGGCGTCTTTGTCTTTTTATTGTGCTTCTGATGCATAAATTAGAAATGTATTTACTGTCTTATGAGCACTCCTATTTGAGCGTGATATTGCTGCTTCCATTGTAGAGGGAATATCTGAGTGTCTTGTCTGTCTCTTTGCTGTTGCAAGACATGAATCATTCAGGCCCCAACACAAAGGATTTAAATGTACTCTACGATGTATCAGCAACACATTCATTGACTAACAATCGTTTATAATTTTCTTTGTGTAGACTGACAAAGTCTGACTTCCGTGAGCCAGTAAATATTGGTAGTGATGAAATGGTAAGCATGAATGAAATGGCTGAGATTGTTCTTAGCTTTGAGGACAAGAAGCTGCCCATCCACCACATTCCTGGCCCTGAAGGTGTTCGTGGTCGTAATTCCGATAACACTCTAATCAAGGAAAAACTTGGTTGGGCTCCCAGTATGAGACTCAAGGTACTTATATCATCTTCGCACTAGAGAATTATAAGCTTAGATTTGGTAAATATGAAAAGCTACCTCCGTTTGCGTTAAAACTTTGACTAAATATTTTGCATTACAAATCATGTTTGTAGTGTTCTTTGTTTTTCACTTGTATGAATTGGAGAATGATAATTGTTTGTAATGCAATTTAATAGGATGGGCTGAGAATTACATACTTTTGGATTAAAAAGCAAATTGAAAAGGAGAAAGGTCACGGTGTGGATTTATCAATCTATGGGACTTCTAAGGTTGTGGGAACACAGGCTCCAGTGCAGCTTGGGTCACTTCGCGCTGCTGATGGCAAGGAGTGAAACTCATTGTTTTGCTGTTTGTGCTTAATAAAGTGAATCTCTTTTTCACGTACTAGCTACATTATAGTGGCAAAATAGAGAAATGTAGCATAATTATCTTCTCTTCAGCTGCTAGTTGGGCAAACTATATGCTCCTGTGTGTAAGGGATGCCGTTTTGCTCCTGCCTAGGTATCTAGCTATCAGTTTTCTCCTGCCTAGGTATCTAGCTATCAGTTTTCTCCTGCCTAGGTATCTAGCTCTCAGTTTGTGATGTTGTAAGCCAATATAGCAGTTTGTGCAATGCTTGTCATTTGCTCCTGCTGTAGGCATCTAATGAAGCTATCCACATTCTTCTGCATTTGCTTGTTCATGGACCAAGAGCTATGAGATGTAAATGGATTACTTAAAGTTGTGTAGTATCATAAATAATATCCTTGGATGAGCCTGATTACCAAAAGAGCATAACAGCAGAATGAAGACAAGGTCATGTTTCTTCATTCTTGAAGAAAATAGAAGGGATTTTTATGGCTATATGAATAATTGCAAAAATGCTGAAAGGAGAAAAAAGGATAGACATGGCTAGATTGTCTCTATCCGACTTGCACATTGCAGTATGACAAGATAAGATCTCAATTGAAGGTTAGTGGTCAGTGTCAGGTGAAGAACACCTTCAATTGGGCAAGATTAGGGGCAAAACAAATACTAGATGCGATCATTTGAAACAGTGGATGGTCAAACGTTTTGTTTATTGTGCTCAAACGAAGATCGAGTCATCCAAATTTGTCTAATTGACAAATTCAAGGAGCCTTCAGTAGTTGATGAGAACAAATGAAAGTATTTTATGACATGAGAAAGACTGCTAAGCTGTGGATATGCTTCAGCCAAGCTATAGAAAGACAAAGGTGTACGGATGTTCTACCACATGAGGTCTTTGTATGCATTTAATAAGGCGCATGGTTACATCTCCCTATCTTTAATTTGTGGACCGTAAAATTCTAGTTATCCATATCACCAAATTAATGCTTCTCCTGCTGGCATTTTTACCCAAATTTAGTTTGAGACTTGGGAATATGCCAACTATGGTCTTGGCCAATTCTTCTCATAAAATTAGTTAGTATAAACGTTCAAAGAAGATGAGTATGGTACCTATAATTTTATGTTAATAAATCAGGATAGAGATTGATGAAATATGTATATTTACACACGTCATCCATGAAAGTAATATATCTAATCAACTATTTTTTTTATGACACCTTATTAACGAGAATTGATAGGTTAATTGAATACGTGCGTTTAATAAATTTGAAATTTAAAATTTAAAATTTAAAATATAAATCTGTTTAAGTTACTGAATTGTTAAATACTGCATCTGTATCTTATTTGTTACCGCATTAGTTGAATACTCATTATTCTAGGCAACCTCTAGAGTTTGTTTATTTTGTCGCATACATAGGACCTCGCCTGTTTTTTGTTTTCAACTTTTCATTCATAATACAAAACGCCACCGCAACCACATAATTCCTGCCCCTGGTCCCCAATGAACAAGCAGTAGTAGATTGGTCATCAATGTTCCAAAACTGCTAATGGCTTGATGTTCCCAAAAGTGCACTTGGATGCTGATATTGCCTTTCTATTTTGCATTTTTGTTATCCTTTGTTTTCATGGAAAGGTTAGTTCCAATTTGATATGTGGGCCAAACTGATAAATGAATAATATGCAAGAAATCACTATACAATTTTAGTTTTTTTTTTCAAGATGTACAATTTCAAACTTTTTTTTCTTGGTCCATTTGACATACTACTATATACCATTTCCAATGCAATCAATTATACATCTTTATGTATGACTGAACTTCCCTAAAGTCTGAAATAATGTCAAAGAGCTACTAAGTAGTTGGTAAAGTTTGAATTATTGCCCTTATCAGCTCTCCTTGTTATATATATTTATAGAGAGAGATAATTTCAAAAACCTCCCTTGAGATTTTTTCTAATCACACCTAATGCCCCTCAAGTTTCTAAAATCACACTTAACATCCTTAGAATGGCAGCCTTCATAACATGTTAGCCCTTTTATGCAAAATAATATTAAAAAATATATTTAGTAGAGGGACTATAGTATTCTTCCAATTTTGCCCTTTTGTAAGTTGATTTTTGAATTTTAGAAGATGAAAATGAAAACAAATAGGGCTATACAATATTTACATAGAAATTGAGGGGGTGTAAGTACAATAACTGCTGAATTGTATAATTTTTGTTGATTCATATGATCATTATAAGATTTGTGCCAAAGTTTTGGATAGGAAGGAAATAAAATTTTTTGAATACTGTTTGTTAACCAATTTTTCAAAAATTTTGTTTTTGATAATTGAACACCATTATAGGTATATTTAATATGCATTTTGTCATGATTTCAATTGCATCCTAGCTTTTTTCTTCACCAAATGAATGATTTTAATCCATTTTCTCTCACCTCTTACTGATTAAACTAGATAACAAGATAAAATCGTAGTTAAAAAAAAAAGATTTTCTATATTTAGATTGTCTAAATACCTCAAAACTAGGGATGACAACGGAGGCGGGTGCCCGTGCAGGGGTCTATTGGGGCGGGGGTTGGGGTGGCGGCGGGGGGGAATTTGTTCCCCCCGCTTAGAAACGGGGCGGGGGGCGGGGGTATACTCCCCCGCCACACCCCCCCGTCCCGCCACCCGTTTGAAAAAAAAAAGGATACATGTATATGTGCATCATTATATATATAATGATATTATCAATTACACTACTAATTATACATGTCTGTTAATAAAAATTATTAATTATTTATATTAAATTTATTAATACATTTATATTAAATTCCTAACTACACTTAATACAATAACACTTTTTTCTAAGAAAACACAATAATAATTTAGTGATTGTATTTGTATCAAAAGTAAAAGCTTGATTATTTTAGTTATATTTGTTTTATCATATCAGATTATATTCAAATAACTTTTGTTTAATTATTTTTATGAGTTTCAATTGTGAAGTTACAATGAATAATAATTTAGAGATATGTTGATATTTTAGTATTTGATTATTTGCTCAAATTTAATTATAATGAAATTATATAATAATTTTTTTTAACCCCACGGGTGCCCTCGCGGGGGAAACGGGGCGGGGCGGGGGCTGGGCGGGGCAAACAGGGGGCAAGGGACGGGGCAGGAGCGGGGGGAATTAATAGGCAACGGAGCGGGGGGTGGGGGAGGGATCCCTCGCCACCCCCGCCCCATTGCCACCCCTACTCAAAACCTATCTTCGGTTGCATATGTAAAAAAAAAAAAAAACAATGCCCAAAATATGCCCCAATTTTATGACATTTTTGTTATTTTATTTTTACATAAACAAAAACATAAATGTTTTTTGTTGTTTGTTCTTGCCTTTTCCTGCATAAGAAATATGAAAAGGGCAGAAAAAGAATCAACTTATTTTTATTTTCATCTTCTAGTTTTCGAAAATCAACTTGCAAAAGGGCAAACATGGAAGAATATTATAGTCTCTCTCCTAAATACATTTTTAATACTATTTTTACCTAAAGGAGTTGATATGTTACAAAAGTTGTCATTCTAAGGGCGTAGTGTGATTTCAAAAACTTTGGGGGTGCTCGGTGTGATTAGAAAAAACCTCAAGGGAGGTTTCTGAAATTATCCCATATATATATATATATATATCAGGCTATATGTTACACCAACGTTTCAAAGGGTCCCTATCAGGCTATATGTAAGGATGCCTATAATGCATGCATTATACAAGACGTTTCATAGGGGTCCCTATCAAGGATGCCCATAATGCCTACATTATACAAGATAGTTCAAAGGGTCTTAAAGTCTCACTGAAGCAATTTGCAGGAATGGTTCCTATCATAATGTGGGCACGTGCTTGGTGATTTAAATTACCTTCACAAGTCACAGGCTAGATTATCACTCCCAGGGAGTGGGACATATTCAGGTGCTTATCATTTTTGGCAGCAATAATGTATACGTTAATGAAATTATCGCCACTAGAATAGAGTGGAAAGGTACCAGAGGAAACACATAGGGAAAATTTCAGAATCCTCCCCTGAGGTTTTTGACATTTTCACTGACATCCCCTGAGGTTCTCAAAATTTCACTGACCTCCCTTGATAGAAAATTGGGTCCCTTTGCTAACATCATGAAGGCCAAAATTACAAATATGTCCCATGAAGTTGGGGTTTATTACTACCGTTTAGTTGGAGAAAAAGGCATCTAAAGTGATTAATTAAGCTTAACAGCAATAACACAAACTTGATGGCTAATACATGAATTAAAGTTGGATTAAGGAGTAAGGCGCCAATTGAGCTGCTACACTGGTGCCATTTTTGTGCTTGTTGTGATTTGACAAGAAGATACCATATCACCTATATGTGATCTTATATGACATTCTATATATAGGAGAAGAAACAGAGGAAATAAGAAGAACAAAACTTTGGAGGAAATTGTGATCAAACCTGTGGTCCTGATATGCATTGGAATAGCAGCAGCAAAGTGAAGAATTTTGTTGTTTTGAAATAGTTGCAAACACAGTAGTATAGGTACAAATTACTTTGTTACTTTAACTTATCTTTACTGGTGTTGCTTGATTCCACCTCTGATGTATGGGTACACATTTTTTCGTTCCTTTAACTTTCCTTTACTCGTATTGCTCCTTTAACTTTCCTTTACTGGTGTTGCTCAATTCCACCT
Source organism: Coffea eugenioides (assembly GCF_003713205.1). Classification (NCBI taxonomy): domain Eukaryota; kingdom Viridiplantae; phylum Streptophyta; class Magnoliopsida; order Gentianales; family Rubiaceae; genus Coffea; species Coffea eugenioides. Next base: position 63,212,971 of record NC_040036.1, read on the forward strand.
CTAATTGTTTTCTAAATCTTGATATTGAACATTCAATTTGTTTGTTAAGTGGATTTTTGAGTTAATTATTGACACTTAATGTCACGCTCCGAACCCGCACGCGCCCGTCACGTGACATCCACCGTATTCTCAAGGCCCGCCCAAGAATACAAGGCACATTTAACTAGACTAAACTTCAAAAGTATGAAACAATATAACTAAATAAAGTGCAGTACAAATGTCTATAAAAGATAGTCTACGAATATCCAATAAATTCATACCATTATTCTCGGATTGAAACAACAGAAAACGGATGCAAATAAACTAACAACTAGAAGTAACTAGCCTGTCAACTTCTATTCATCTAAAGTTAATAAAAGTCATCCTCAGGGTCTTCTACGTAAACCAACTCATACTCTTCAGAATCAGCAAGAATGGTAAAAAGTGGATTGAGCGACAAATCGCTCAGTAGGTAATATCTACCCCTCTGTTGGATCATGTACTCGTAACTTTACAGATACATATATATAGATACAAATCAAATCATTTGCGCATCGATCACATCCATAAATTTGAAAGTAATGTCGTTTATAAAACAATCAGTAGTAACAAGTGGCAAGCAATTTAAAAACATCTTATTGATAAATGAACATGGAAAATCATAAAGTCATAAATCATTTCGTCTCAATTCACAAGTCTCTTCATATCTATTCATAAATCAATTCATAAGTCTCATTTCAGATCAGTTCATAAATCATTCTATATAACTCATAAATCATTTCATATTAACTCATAACAAGTACATGTGATGACCGGCTACTAGTACTCAGTCTAGAGATTAAACCTCTTCTAGGTGGGTGACCAATAGGTTTCATGACTACCTATTGGCCTCTTTTCATACATGGGTCAATCAGTCTGACTTTATACCAGACTACCATGACTTTGTCGATCGGCCGGACTCTATACCAGGCTACCATGACTTTGTCAATCGGCCGGACTTTATACTAGGTTACCATGACAATTAGACAGGACTATAGCCCTACCGTCTATTCCATGACTGTTTTGAGTTTTACTTGTCAAAAGTTTATTCCACATGTCACATACATAGATCTATGATTTCATAAAAGATTCAGCTCGTTTGGTATATAATAACGTATCAAAATATTTCAAATAAGTCACATGGTCCACTTTTGTATAGGAAAATATAACTTTCATAAATACCCAAGTAAAGCATTTAATCAAATACATTCTGAGTCAACACAACAAAATAGGATTGAAAATAAAAATTTCATTTTTGCACCTTTGAAATCTCAGAAGGGTAAATACCACCTACCTTTACTTGGCTGCTTGCGTGGGGCTACCTTAAATCTTTTAAACTTGTGTCGTACCTATCAATTGCATAGGTTTCCTAATTAGTTGATATTTCCTATAGATGCATAAATATACAAACTCTAAATGAGTCGAAGATTCATGTCTAAACCATAATATGAACCCTAACAGCCTTTTCCTACATTGAATGATTTCTATTTTTGAAAAGTTTCCTAAATTGGAAAGTTTCTATTTTTAGAAAGTTTCTTAATTCGGAAAGTTCTTCTTTTTGTAAAGTTTTCTGATTTAAAAGAAAATAATTATTCATAAACATATTTATTATCTTACTATACATATTTATAATTATTCATATTATTATTATCGTCCTCGTGGTCGCTACTTTATTTTATTACCATTTATATATATTTGTTAATTAGTTGCTATTATCTTTCGCTTTATTTCCACTTTTATGCGTGTGTAGGTGTTATTATTATTTAGGTATACATGTACATATATAAATATATATTGACTTATTATAGTTATTGTCTTAGTTTGTTCCACTCGTATTTATATTTTTATTTTCGTTTATATCATTAATTTATTTTCTCCCTGTCCATATTGTTATTATTCTTACTATCATTGTTTCATTAATTATTAATTATTATTATTATTAGTGTTATTGTTAGCATTATTATTATTATGATTTTGAGCGTTTCGTTTAACAATCTAGAACTTATTTTACATTGTCTAAATTAATCTAATAAGGTTAGATTAAAATGTTTTAAATTTCTATTTAAGTATCTTAGACTTAATCAATTAAGTATAATTTTGCATGACTAAATCTTCAATTCTAACAACTACTATAAGTTGGGTCCTGAATTTTAATACCCATGATAAACTATAAATATGACTAGTTATTTCTAAATTTACTCACTGCATATTTACTAAACCCATACTATATTTTTAACCCAGACATACTCGCCAATATATATATCTCTATATGTTTACTTATTTATTATTTTCATTACTTATTTATCATTTTTTTATCTCTTTTTTTTTCATTGGGTTACTCCACTAACGCTGCCAAAGTTTTGTCAAGCTTTGGCAGCCGCCATTCTTGACTTCTACCTCTTTTGTTGTTGTTTTTTTTTTGTTTCTCTTTGGTCTTGTGTTGGCCGAAAGGCCAACCTTTGCAAATTCCTCTCTGTCGCCGGTGATAGCGGCCCCCCTCTTTTTTTCTTTTTTCTTTTTTTCATTGAAGCAACGCCGTTTAGCAACAACAGAGCAGCGGCGGCTTCCCCTCTCTCTTCCCTTTTTTTTTTTTTAAATAACTTTCCAACAATTTGGTAAACCCAATTCATCCTATGCTTAAAATTTGATATCCTACTCTTACTAATCCAAATCTAAATCTTCCTAAATTTCTCATACAGGCATAAATATATCCCAATTTACATATACATGAAATTTCCAAAATACTTCATGAAATTCATAAAACTTAAGAGAAAAGAATTTTAACGTGTTTCCGAACTTACAAGTTAGACGCCTAATTGCCTGCTTGTTCGACGGCGACGTCTTCTTCTTCTCCTCTATTCTTAGTCGATTCTTACTCTACGGGGAGGCAGACGAAAGAAAGGTAAGGCTGGTGTTATTTTCTCTTTATGGTTTCGATAAAATCCTAAACCCTAGCACTAACCACTAGTAGGTGGCTTGGATAAGAATTTAAGTTTATTACGAACTCTTATCCCATCCTATAGTTATTTTATTTTATTTTATTTTTCTTTTACCATAGTAATTTTTTTTACCTTTTTAATTAATTGGAATAACAAACTAATAAAAAACAAGTGCTAAAAAAATGTGGGTTTTACATTCTACCCCCCTTACAAAAAGTTTCGTCTTCGAAACTGACGTACCTTGATAAAAAAGATAGGGATATCTATTCCGCATATCTTCTTCTAACTCCTACGTTGCCTCTCGCGGTGTATGGTTCGTCTATTGCACCTTCACGTAGGGTATGGTCATTCTCCTTAGAATTTGATCCTTTCGATCTACGATTCTCAAAGGAACTTCCTCCACTAACAAGTTCTACCTCACCTCAATGGATTGATCTTCCAAAATACGGTTCGGGTCAGATACGTACTTCCTCAGTTGGGAGACATGAAAAGACATTATGTATCCTTGCCAAAGCAGGCGGGAGAGCCAATCGATACGCTAGAGGTCCAATTCTATCTAATATTTCGTAAAGCCCTACATACCTCGGACTTAACTTGCCACTTCTTTCAAATCTCATCACTCCCTTGGTAGGGGATACCTTCAAATATACCTTTTCTCCCTATTGAAACTCTAAAGGTTTCTTTTTTGAATCCGCCCAACTTTTGTTTCGGTCTTGAACTACTTTTAATATTTTCCGAATAATCTTAATATTCTACCCCTCTGTTGGACCATGTACTCGTAACTTTATAGATACATATATAGATACAAATCAAATCATTTGCGCATCGATCACATCCATAATCTTGAAAGTAACGTCGTTTATAAAACAATCAGTAGTAAGAAGTGGCAAACAATTTAAAAGCATCTTATTGATAAATGTACATGAAAAATCATAAAGCCATAAATCATTTCGTCTCAATTCACAAGTCTCTTCATATCCGTTAATAAATCAATTCATATCAGTTCATAAGTCTCATTTCAGATCAATTCATAAATCGTTCTATATCAACTCATAACAGGTGCATGTAATGACCGGCTACTGAGTACTCAGCCTAGAGATCAAGCCCCTTCTAGGTGGGTGACCAATAGATTTCATGACTACCGATTGGTCTCATTTCATACATGGATCAATCGGCCGGACATTATATCAGACTACCATGTCCTTGCCAATCGGCCAGACTTCATACCAGGCTACCGTGGCTATTCTCAATCAGCCGGACTCTATACTAGGCTACCATGATCTTGTCAATCGGCCGGAATTTATACCAGACTACCATAACAATTAGACAGGACTATAGCCCCTACCGTCTATTCCATGACTGTTTTGAGCTTTACTTGTCAAAAATTCATTCCACATGTCACATACATAGATCTTTGATTTCATAAAAGATTCAGCTCGTTTGGTATATATCACATATCAAAACATTTCAAATAAGTCACATGGTCCATTTTTGTATAGTAAAAATATAACTTTCATAAATATCCAAGTAAAGCATTTAATCAAATACATTTCGAGTCAACATAACAAAATAGGATTGACAACAAAAATTTCATTTTGCACCTTTGAAATCTCAGAAGAGTAAGTACCACCTACCTTTGTCTGGCTGCTCGAGTGGGGCTACCTTGGGTCCTTTAAACTTGTGTCGTAGCTATCAAACACATAGGTTTCTTAATTAGTTGATATTTCCTATAGATGCATAAATATACAAACTCTAAACGAGTCGAAGATTCCTGTCTATACCGTTATATGAACCCTAGCAGTACTTTCCTAAATTGGACGATTTCCATTTTGGAAAGTTTCCTAAATTGGAAAGTTTCTTAATTTGGAAAGTTCTCCTTTTTGTAAAGTTTGGAAAAAAAAAAGATGATGTCGCCAGCACTTGCTGGCGACAATAGGCAAAGCAAATGGTTGGCCTTTGCGGCCAACCAATGGAAGTCGACCATGGTCAAAATGGTTGGGCTTTCGGCCAACCATGGGTTCAACGAGAGAAAGAAAAAAAAATTCAGAATTAGAAAAATGTGTATAAGTATATAGTAGAGGTTTAATTAGTGCCTAATAGTTGAAGGTTAGATAAAACTAGCCCACCTTTTGAGACTAACATAGGAACTAGATTTCGAAACCCAACTTAAAGACAATTTTCGAAGTAAAGATTAGTTATTTAAGCTTATACTTAATTAAGTACATCTAAGATATTTAAATGAAAATATAAAACATCTTAATCTAGCCTTATTAAGTTAAATTAGACAATGTAAAATAAGTTCGAGATTGTTAAACGAAACGCTCTAAATCATAATAATAATAATTCTAACAATAACACTAATAATAATAATAATAATAGTAAATAATAATTAATGAAACAATGATAGTAAGAATAATAACAATATGAACATGGAGGAAATAAATTAAGGATATAAACGAAAATAAAAATATAAATACGAGTGGAACAAACTAAGACAATAACTATAATAAGGCAATATATTTATATATGTACAAGTATACATAAATAATAATAACATCTACACAAGCATAAAAGTAGAAATAAAGTGAAAGGTAATAGTAACTGATTAACATATATATATATATATAAGTGGTAATAAAATCAAGTAGCGACGCCAAGGACGATAATAATAATGAATAATTATAAATTATAAATATGTGTGGTAAGATAATAGTCAAGATAATAAACATGACTATGAATAATTACTTTCTTTTAAATTAGGGAACTTTACAAAAAGGGAAACTTTCCAAAAATGGGAAACTTTCTAAAAATAGAAAATTTTAAAAATTAGGAAACTTTCCAAAAATAGGAATCATCCAATTTAGGGAAAATGCTGTTAGGGTTCATATAATGGTCTAAACATGAATCTTCGACTTACTCCGAGTTTGTATATTTATGCATTTATAGGAAATATCAACTAATTAGGAAACCTATGCATTTGGTAGGTATGACACAAGTTTAAAGGACCTATGATAGCCCCACTCGAGTAGCCAGACAAAGGTAGGTGGTACTTACCCTTCTGAGATTTCAAAGGTGTAGAAAGTTCCCACTTTTGGAAAGTTTCTTAATTGGGACGGTTCTCAATTTGTAAAGTCTCCTAATTTAAAAGATAATAATTATTCATCATCATGTTTATTATCTTGAGTATCATCTTACTATACATATTTATAATTTATAATTATTCATTATTATCATTATCGTCCTTGTCGTTGCTACTTTATTTTATTACCCCTTATATATTTGTTAATTAGTCACTATTACCTTTCACTTTATTTCTACTCTCATGCGTGTGTAGTTGTTATTATTATTTATGTTTACGTGTACCTATATGTATATAAATTGACTTATTATAGTTATTATCTTAGTTTGTTCCACTCGTATTTATATTTATATTTTTCGTTTATATCCTTAATTTATTTCTTCCAAGTCCATATTGTTATTATTCTTACTATAATTGTTAAATTAATTAATTATTCTTTACTGTTATTATTATTATGATTTTAAGCATTTCGTTTTACAATTTAAAACTTATCTTACATTGTCTAAATTGACTTAATAAGGCTAGATTGCAATGTTTTAGATTTTTGTTTAAGTATCTTATATGTAATTAATTAAATATAATTTTACATGACCACCCTTCAATTCTAACAATTACTTTAAATTGGGTCCTGCATTTTAATATCGACGATAAACTATAAAAATGGACTAGTTATATCTAAAATTTATTTATTAGACATTTATTAATTTTATATTACATTTTGGTCCACATCTAAATTGCCCCATTCTTTTTCTTTTTTCTCTACCTCGGGTGGGACCCATGGTTGTCCAAAAAGGCCAACCATCTCTGACCATGGTTGCCAGAACGTCTGGCAACCCCTTTTCCTTCACTGGTTGGCCGAAAAGGCCAACCAAGTCCTTGCTTACTTGTTGGCGACATCATCTCTATTGGTATTTTTTTTTTCGGTCTCGGCCAACCTTTGCCATTCTTTCCTCTGCCGCCAGTGACGACGGCCCTCGCTTGTCCCCTTTCTCTTTTTTTTTTTCGTTGCGTTGCGGAAAGAAGAGAGCAGCGGCAGCCCCTGCTGCTCTTCCCCCCCCCCCCCCTTTTTTTTCTTTTTCCTTCAACAAACTTAGCCAACCTCTTCATCCCAAGATCAAAATCCACCACCCTATTCCTACTAGTCCAAATATGAATCCTCCCAAATCTCTTATCGAAACATATATATCTATATACATACAAGTAATACATATCCGTAAAATCTCTAGGACAATTAATGCAGCTATTAGAACTTAAAAGAGGAATTTTGCGTGAATTTGGGACTGACAGGTTTAGGTGCGTAGTCGTTGGATCGGTTGACGTTGTCGCCTGCTTCTCCTTCTCTACTCTCTGACGGCTCTAGCTCTAGGGGAGGCAGACGAAAGAAAAGTAGGGTTTGTGTTATTTTCTTCCTATGCTTTCGATAAAATCCTAAACCTTGGCACTAACCACTAGTAGGTGGCTTGGATAAGAATTTAAGTTTATTACGAACTCTTATCCTATCCTATAGTTATTTTATTTTATTTTATTTTTCTTTTACCATAGTAATTTTTTTAAATTTTTAATTAATTGGAACAACAAACTAATAAAAAACAAGTGTGAAAAAAACGTGGGTTTTAGATTCTACCCCCTTTACAAAAAGTTTTGTCCTCGAAACTGACGTACCTTGATAAAAAAGATGGGGATATCTATTCCGCATGTCTTCTTCTAACTCCTATGTTGCCTCTCGTGGTGTGTGGTTCGTCCATTACACCTTCACGTAGGGTATGGTCATTCTCCTTAGAATTTGATCCTTTTGATCTACGATTCTCAAAGAAACTTCCTCCACTGACAAGTTCTCCCTCAACTCAATGGGTTGATCTTCCAAAATATGGTTCGGGTCAGATACGTACTTCCTCAGTTGGGAGACATGAAAAAACATTATGTATCCTTGCCAAAGCAGGCGGGAGAGCCAATCGATACGTTAGAGGTCCAACTCTATCTAATATTTCGTAAAGCCCTACATACCTCAGATTTAACTTGCCACTTATTCCAAATCTCATCACTCCCTTGGTAGGGGATACCTTCAAATATACCTTTTCTCCCAATTGAAACTCTAAAGGTATCCTTTTTGAATCCGCCCAACTCTTGTTTCGGTCCTGAGCTACTTTTAATCTTTCTCGAATAATCTTAATTTTCTCCAAAGTTCGTTCCACCAAATCGGGGCCAGTGATCAGCTTCTCATCTATTTCATCCCAATATAAGGGGGATCTATATTTTAGTCCATACAACGATTGAAACGGTGCCATACCTATACCGCTATGATAGCTATTATTGTACGAGAACTCCATTAGTTTCACCAACCTATCCCAATTATCCGAGAAGTCTAGAGAACAAGTTCTGAGCATGCCCTCCAGTGTGTGTAGGGTCCTTTCTGACTATCTATCCTTTTGGGGGTGGAAGATGGTATTTAGTCACAGATCAGTTCTCATAACCTCTTAATAGATCGACCAAAATCTAGACGTGAATCTAGAATCCCAATCTAACACTACTTTTGCAATTCAATTTTAGACTAGATATCATATTCTCTCCCCCTATAAAGGTTTCATCCTCGAAACCTAAAAGACATAAACATCAAAAGAAGTTAACAAAATTCCCAATGTTCTTGCAATACATTTTGGGAATTATTCCTATAATGTCTAAATTGGATTTCCTTATTTAATTTCATCAAGCTTCTGCTGCGCACTCTTATTTTCAGCAATACCTCCCATCTTCATATTTATATAGCGCAGACGAACATAATATCTCTCTTGTCGCGCCCCATTTTTGATAAAATGAATAAATGATTTAAAAATGTATTTTTTAATTCAATTTGTGATTGGAAAATGAATTGTGATTTAAAAGAAAAATGGGTCTAAATGGGGGTTTGAGAATGCGACGATTTGACCCAAAATTATAGTTTAAAAAGGGTTTTTAAAACTAAATACGGAGTCGCCACTTGGTAATGAGTTAAGGTGTACCAAGTCACCTAAAAAATGTATTTTTTTAAAAAAAATAGGAAAAAGTAGTGAGAAACCCTTTTTAAACGACTCCTAGTCTACGTAAACCAAAGAAAAAGGTTCGGGAGTCACATTTGACAAAGGGGAAGGCAAGGATAAAATCCAAGGCACCCCTTTGACCTAGCCAAGGCTAGTTGCATGATTTAATCAAAGATTTTCTTGTTTTAACCAAAGAATTTATTACATTTGGATGCACTACATGAATGCAAACCCTAGACCTAGGGGTATTGGGGGAAATTTCTCTTCAAAGGTTGAGTGGTACCAATCACATTAATTGTGAAGCCCAATAACGATCCTTTGAAGAAGTCACGAATAATGCGAGTGGGATGCAAATGAATGGAATGCATGTATGCAATGTGAGGACATGAGTTTGAAAAAGTAATAATAAACAATAAAAATGTAAAGGAAAATGTGCACGTGAGTGGGCAAGGTACGGTATGTGAAATGATAATATGAAGTGCATGTGTGCAAGTGATGATAAAAGTGTTCGTGTGCAAGTGAAGAAACACAAAGGTGCTCGTGTGCAAAATGGGAGGAAAAATGAAAGTGTGATGAGGGTATAAAATGGTAGAGTGGATTTAAAAATGCATGAGCCTAGAGAATTCATGCACATTGGGTACGGGGAGACCTAAATCGTGACTCAATTTGCCCTTTTATAGAGGGAATACAAGCGTGCTAAGGCTTATAAAAAGCCACACTCGTCTATATCCCATATTTAAGGGGACTCTCAAGCAAATGAACCCCTATAAACTAGCATGAAATGCAAAACCTAAATTGAGAGGGAAGGGATTAGAGGGGCATGCGAAATGATAAAACTAAGAAAAATGCATGACATGTAATGAACATGCAAACATGTACTAACGAGGGGAAATTCCTAAGAGTCTAGCGTTGGACTAGCCCATTCTATGAATTCCGACTAGCGTTGGACTAGTGGAAACGTTCATTCATTCATCACATTCTTTCATGGCCATGGAAAGCGAGTAGACATGCCAAACACTCGTAAACACATAGCACATAACACTTAGCATGCTCGACTAGATGCAAGGCCCTAATAAAGCAAATTATCACGTAACAACTAAGCATGCAAGACACATAAGACAATTAAAGCCCTAACTATTACATTTGCTAGCTAGGCACACGTCTTCGATAGGTCTTCATTGAATGCTCCTCCAAGCCCTATCTATTACAAGCCAAGAGGTGTACACATACCCCATAAAGAATAACTTAAGTAAAAAGCAAAAGTAAATGACATAAATAAAAGGAATCAAGGAAAGGCTAAGAAAGCAAAGTAGACATGCAATTTACTTAACACGTTGGATCACGTAGGAGATGCAAGAGGATAAAAGAAATTATACCGCCCCCTTGGAATGGTGTCCAAATGAAAGGAATCACTTATTAATCCTCCAAAATAAAAGAAAAGGTCAAGGGACCAATTTATTTGAGAAATAATTAAAAATTAAAAATATGCAAACACAAACTCACTTGGTCATAAAAACCAAAATATGCAAACACAACTCACTTGGTCATAAAGACCTTAAAATCATGATTTAAGTGCAAATTAAACAAAGCATGGAGGTTAATTGAAGCAAACAAGCAATGAAATTGAAAAAATAAAGTTTCCAAGGACCAAATTGCAAATATTAACAAAGCACTCAAACCCAATTTAAACATTTTAGGAACTTCAAGGGGCCAAAAGTAAAGAAAGAACCAAGAAATGGTTCAAATTGTACTTACTCCATGACTCAATTGTAAGAGAATGGAATGTAATTGGGCCTTTGTAACATTACTAGAGACTAGAGGGAGCAAAATGCTAAATTCAGAAATTACTTTCATGCAAAAACATGCAGCCACGTAAAAGCTTAGACTTCTGCAACAAAACAAACGAAACATGCTTCCTTTTGTTTTCCAAGTTTGCTGCAATTTCCAGCCGCAGCTTTCTATTCATGCGAACCAGATTTTTGATTCAAATGCACAACCTTGATCAAATATTTTTTAGCCCAGCATCACGACTCTAAACCCAGCAACAAACTACCTAGTGACCACAATTCAAATGACCAGAAAAACTTGGGAAGACATCATACAAGATTCTGGAAAATGCATGCAAAAACAATTCGACAACCTGATCATTTATTTTTCCAGCAAGCATTCAATCGTAACTCAAATGTTTCTAGACCCAAACACCTAATCCCAACATCACAAATTAAGACTAACCCACTTCATAGTTATCACCATACGAATAAACAGGAAACTTAGCAAGATCTAGTGCAAAAATCTGAAAAAAAAAAAACATACAACATGATTCGGCAAAACTGAAGTGATTTTCCTTCTACCATTTGTGTTGAAATTTTTCATCCGTAAGCCTCTGCAACTTAACGTGATCTCAGCACACAAGATTCATATCACAGCTTTGAAACAACTCCAAACAAAAACATGGCTGAACACCTCTAAATAATACAATTGCTAGAAAAGTTTCATGCGAGCTTACAAAGAAAATGAGCTCCTACAACTAAAAGAGAAGTTTGCTATGTTTTTGTTTCCATGATTTGCTGCAACATTATATGACAAATAGCTAGCAACAAAGTCTGATCTCCAAGCTCTCATTCAGTGTTTCAAACTCATTCTCAAGATATCATGCAAGGGGAAGGAAAATCTGGGCAGAGAAGGGCCATAAGATTAGATTTCTGCTGGAAATTTTACAACTTATTTTCAAGATAGCAGCAGGTAACAAAATTCAAACAAACAGCAGTCTTTTCAAGCCAAAACAAACTTTATACATCTCATCATCTAAAACCATCCTTATGCACCCCTCCAGGATTTCCAAACCAGATTATGTACAAAGGAAATCAAAAGAGCATTCATGAACTTTTACAGATTTCTGGGTTTCATGTCAAACAGGGGGGACCAAGCTCCAAGCAAGCATCAAACTCTATTCTAGCAATCAAAACGCAGGAATTCGACATCCAAACATGAATAAGAACCCAGAATTCGCAAAAGCAAACTGGAAAATTCTTTTCTTCTTCACTCGGCTACACTGGAAAAATTCCAGCAGCTTTAGTCCATCTTTAAACCGAATTTCCTCGGCTGAAACACTAAATTATGTACCCAAACTAACATGCAAGACTAATAAATGAAGTCATTATCAATTCCAGTTCAAAACAGGGTCGGTCACCAACAAAATGTATCCAAAATTCCAGAATTTGTTCAACTAGTTATGGATGACATGCATGCAGCAGCTTTTTGGTTTCATTCAAATCTCTGGTTTACACACAGCTAATTAATCATCCAGTATTTAGTTAGCTAAACACACAACCAAGTGAGGATCAAATGCTTTCCGGTAGATTTCGTACTAAAATACCATACAATTTTCAAAACAGCTCCATCGGCTAAGCTGGAAAATTGGTTTAGCAATCCAGCAACTTCCAATAAAATTTTCCAGCCATGCAACCGAATTCCTAGCCATAAAGATCACATGCAACACCAAATAAAGAGCTATCTATCAGATTGGGTCCAAAATCAAGTTCAAATGTCATCAAAAATCACCATTTAACCAGAAATTCATCCAAACTTCTCTCGGTTGACATGCATGCAACCAGGTTTTATAATCCTTCAATTTTCTTGCTTAAACAAGGTTGATTAACCTCATGCAAGGCTCAATCATCCAGCTATTAATTAGCTAAACATACAATTAAGCTCAGATCATCACAACTTAGTAAGTTAAAGCTGAAATTTCCAGCTCAAGCAATCGGACAGTTCCAATTCCTTCAAAATCAGATTTTCTTGTAACTTAGTTCATCATCCAACCGTACAACCCCACATGCATGCTTATAAACAGCTTCATCAACCCATAAACAACTCATCTAAGTCCAGAAATTACCTCAGCTTGAAGCTTAATACACACGACTAGCAGCTGCAACAAACCTCCACTCTCGGCTGTCCAGAAATTGCAGACCGCTAGCTCTCTCTCTCTCCCTTGCTCTGGCTTGCGGCTGGATTAAGGAAATTTGGTTCTCAGCCTTCACCAACTCACGGATGGAAGGAGGAATGAACCGCAGGTCTCTCTCTTCCCTCTCTAGTTTACGGACAGAAAGAAAGGAAACCAAAGGCTCGGCTCTCTCTCTCGGTCGTTAACTCCAAGGAAGCCGCTCCCTCACAGCTCACGGCAGCAAAATGAAAAATGGAAGTCTGATATTGTGGTGAATTGGAAATGGTATCTAGTGGAATGTGTGGTTGGTGGAATGTATATGTTTTTGTATTGTGAGTGGAGTTGGGGGCTGAAATGAAGATGAATCGCGGATGGAGGAGGTTGAGTGTTTTAGAGGGGAAAGGAAATGTGATCCGGCAGAAATGGAATTGTGATTTTTTGATTTTTTGATTTTTTTTTGAAATTAATTAAATAAAACTGATAATAACAACAAAAACAACAAAAAAAAATAATTTAATTAACATTGGATAGAAACTAAATAAACTAAATCAACAAAGCACAATTTTCCATTTTTCATCAATTTCCTCTTTTTTCTTTTTTTTTCACAAATTTTACGTTAAAACTTAAAACTAAAACTAAAACTAAAACGTGAACAAAATTAATATGACAAATAATTAGCAAATAAAAGACAAATAAAAAAGGTAACAACTAAAATGCAGACAATCTAAAACAAAAATCATGAATTAGATGCAACATACAAATTATTTAAAAATTTGGTGTCTACATCTCTCAAATCCAACATTCTAAATATCGGCTTATAACGCTCTATAGAGATCAACCTATAGAAGGGATGCCATAAACATGAACAGTACCATTTTTTTTTGTCACATATTCTATCACAACTTACTTATCCACTATCGCATAAAAAAAAAGTAATGATTATCTCGATATGGGTTCCTGCCCACTATGTTTGTAATTGGTAATAGAAATCTCTCATTTCCCTCAAATTTCATATATGAAATAGCATTACACCTATTTCCAGATCCTATAACCTGAGTTATTATACCACTAAATGCCATGGGAATCTTACTTTTTTTTTTCTAACCTAGCTTAATTCAATTTCCAAAAACATTAATACCTCAAATATCATTTCACAAACTTCTTGATCATACAAAAATTATCACCAATTTCTCATATTGAAATATAATAACTTTATCATAACTTTGGTAAAATATTTATCTATGTGTAGAATTTAGAACTCATACAGGTTTAGAAACCGAAAGTGTTTTGAAATACATAAGTCAACTAACTATACTTCTTACAGCATTAGAATTTAGAGTACAAAGAGAATTTATCAAGAATTATTGTTAAATTTTTCTATACGATAAGAAATTTTTTTTTTTTTTTTGTAGAATACATATATCTAGAGCTCTTTTGAGATTGGGTGAGTATAAAAAAAACATTTTGCACAAGATTGTAGGATATAATTATTCAATGTATTTATTCTTTTCTCTCTTTTTTTTTGTATAGATATATACATATATATTTAGAAACTATATTTACCAAGCAACTGTAAGGTAAAGGTACATATTTAAAAATTCTGATTAAAAACTATTTGTGCAAATAAAATTTTGGTTTCACCATTTATTCATTTTTAGGTAAAAAGTATGTAAAATTATATATTGTAAGAAATTTATAAAATATTTATTGCCTGATCATGATGCAATAATACTAGCACTAATAATATCAGCTAGTTTAATAAATGTCTTGAGCATTAGATCTAATTATCGTAAACCTCAAAATAAGTCAACAAAATTCCAAGATCCAACGTGTGTTGCTTGCGTTCGATGACATCATATTGTTGATCATTCATACTTTCGTTGTGCACTCTAAATTCCTCAATATTTTCAGTTTTTCCTATACCGGACTTCAACTAGACATAAGATTATCCATAAATCTGATATCCTAAATGATAAACTTGAAATGTACTATAGAGATCAAAACTTACAAAAAGAACACGCTAAATACCCTTTTATTATTTTTTTTTGTAAGTGTCAATCATATCTGGCAGGTGGGCTTGGTTACCTTTTCAACTTAACATATACATATAGTCACCACTTACTTACTAAAAGTAATCACCATCTCAATACCTGAGGTCATTCTAGTAAATTCATAACCTAAAATTCTAATACCATTAAATGTTATCGAGTCACTTATTTTGTTTTAATCCCTTATCCATTTCATTCCAATTCTCAAAATCACAAATATCTTCAGTATCTTTACACCTACTTCCAACTATCACAATGGCACATTTAACTAGACTAAACTTCAAAAGTACGAAATAATATAATTAAATAAAGTGTGGTACAAATGTCTATAAAAGATAGTCTACGAATATCCAATAAATTCATACCATTATTCTCGGATTCAAACAACAGAAAATGGATGCAAATAAACTAACAACTAGAAGTAGCTAGCCTGTCAACTTCTATTCATCTAAAGCTAATAAAAGTCGTCCTCAGGGTCTTCTACGTAAACCAACTCATACTCTTCAGAATCTGCAAGAATGGTAAAAAGTGGGTTGAGCGACAAATCGCTCAGTAGGTAATATCTACCCCTCTGTTGGACCATGTACTCGTAACCTTACAGATACATATATATAGATACAAATCAAAACATTTGCACATCGATCACATCCGTAAATTTGAAAGTAACGTCGTTTATAAAACAATCAGTAGTAACAAGTGGCAAGCAATTTAAAAGCATCTTATTGATAAATGAACATGGAAAATCATAAAGTCATAAATCATTTTGTCTCAATTCACAAGTCTCTTCATATCCATTCACAAATCAATTCATAAGTCTCATTTCAGATCAATTCATAAATCATTCTATATAACTCATAAATCATTTCATATTAGCTCATAACAAGTACATGTGATGACTGGCTACTGAGTACTTAGCCTAGAGATTAAATCCTTTCTAGGTGGGCGACCAATAGGTTTCATGACTACCGATTGGCCTCTTTCATACATGAGTCAATCGGCCGGACATTATACCAGGCTATTATGACCTTGTCAATCGGCCGGACTTTATACCAGGCTACCATGATTTTGTCAATCGGCGAGACTCTATACAAGGCCTTGTCAATTGGTTGGACTTTATACCAGACTGTCATGATAATTAGACAGGATTATAGCCCCTACCATCTCTTCCACGAAAAAAAAGAGAAAGGGGACAAGCGGGGGCCTCCGTCACTGGCGGCAGAGGAAAGAATGGCAAAGGTTGGCCGAAAGACCGAAAAAAAATACAAATAGAGATGATGTCGCCAGCACTTGCTGGCGACAATAAGCAAGGACTTGGTTGGCCTTTTTCGGCCAACCAATGAAGAAAAAGGGGTCGCCAGAACGTGGTCAGAGATGGTTGGCCTTTTTGGCCAACCACGGGTCCCACCTGAGGTAGAGAAAAAAAAAAAGAAGAAAGGGGCAATTTAGATGTGGACCAAAATGTAATATAAAATTAATAAATGTCTAATAAATAAATTTTAGATATAACTAGTCCATTTTTATAGTTTATTGTCGGTATTAAAATGCAGGACCCAATTTAAAGTAATTGTTAGAATTGAAGTGTTAGTCATGTAAAATTATACTTAATTAATTACATCTAAGATACTTAAACGAAAATCTAAAACATCACAATCTAGCCTTATTAAGTCAATTTAGACAATGTAAGATAAGTTCTAAATTGTAAAACGAAATGCTTAAAATCATAATAATAAAATTACTAATAATAATAACAGTAAAGAATAATTAATTAATTTAAAAATTATAATAAGAATAATAACAATATGGACTTGGAAGAAATAAATTAAGGATATAAATGAAAAATAAAAATGTAAATACGAGTGGAACAAACTAAGACAATAACTATAATAAGTCAATTTATATACATATAGGTACACGTAAACATAAATAATAATAACACCTACACACGCATGAGAGTAGAAATAAAGTGAAAGGTAACAGTGACTAATTAACAAATATATAAGGGATAAAAAAATAAAGTAGCAATGACAAGGACGATAATGATTATAATGAATAATTATAAATTATAAATATGTATAATAAGACGATACTCAAGATAATAAACATGATGATGAATAATTATTATCTTTTAAATTAGGAGACTTTACAAATTGAGAACCGTTCCAATTAAGAAACTTTCCAAAAGTAGGAACTTTCTAAAAATAGAAACTTTCCAAATTAGGAAACTTTCTAAAAATAGGAATCATCCAATTTAGGGAAAATGCTGTTAGGGTTCATATAATGGTCTAGACATGAATCTTTGACTCATTTAGAGTTTGTATATTTATGCATCTATAGGAAATATCAACTAATTAGGAAACCTATGCGTTTGATAGGTACGACACAAGTTTAAAGGACCTAAGGTAGCTCCACTCGAGCAGCCAGACAAAGGTAGGTGGTACTTACCCTTCTGAGATTTCAAAGGTGCAGAATGAAATTTTGTTGTCAATCCTATTTTGTTGTGTTGACTCAAAATGTATTTGATTAAATGCTTTACTTGGATATTTATGAAAGTCATATTTTTACTTTCTGGCGACCCCTTTTCCTTCGGCCAACCAAGTCCTTGCTTATTGTCGCCAGCAAGTGTTGGGGACATCATCTCTATTTGTATTTTTTTTTCGGTCTTGTTTCGGCCAACCTTTGCCATTCTTTCCTCTGCCGCCAGTGACGGCGGCCCCCGCTTGTCCCCTTTCTCTTTTTTTTTTTTCCGTTGCATTGCGTATATAGAAGAGAGCAGCGCCTTTTTTTTTTCTTTTTCCTTCAACAAATTTAGCCAACCTCTTCATCCCAAGATCAAAATCCACCACCCTATTCCTACTAGTCCAAATATGAATCCTCCCAAATCTCTTATCGAAACATATATATCTATATACATACAAGTAATACATAGCTATAAAATCTCTAGGTATCAATTTTGGTAGTACATTCTAAATTTAATATGTCAAACATGTGGAAAATATTATATATATTCGAAGTATTGTGTGCAGGAAATTGAAAGTATCAAGGAATTAAAAGTACGTAGCAAGTGTGATGGATTAAAAAAAAAAGATCTAGCTTAAGTTGTGTAGGATTAATTGCACGATGGGTGACAATGATATTGGATGTTATATCGACTTATCTTGACCTGGGATTAGGCTTCACAGATGAAGCCATTTCAAAGGATGAAGAATGAAATGTTGCAAACCTTTTCTTTTCATAATAGAGCTTTATATATAGCGCTCTTACCTGGATAAAAGTACTACTGATGTTGCTACTATTTTACTCTAGTTGAACTATTACCACTACTGGTGACAACTAATAGGTGTATGGCCTTATCCCATGCAAATTGATATAGTCTAACAGTAGTATTCCTTCGGTGGGAGATGTGGTCAAGAGTGAATAAACTTGTCTCTTTTGAGGTTTACAACGATTAGATCTAATGCCTCAGACAATTATTGAACTAGCTTATTGGCATTATTACATCGTGCTTAGTCAATAAATATGTTAAAAATTTCTTAGAATACATAATCTTACATAGCTCTTGTCTTAAAAAAAAATTATTTCGCGAACAAATGTTAATCAAGATTTTTGAATAGGAATCTTTATCAAATAAGTATAATTTCTATAAATATGTATACACCAAGATGTATAAATTAACAATAAAAGATGAATAAACACCATAAATAATTATATTCTATAACTCTGTGCAAAATGTTTTTATGATACTCATTCAATCTCAAAAAGAGCTATCGATAAATGTGTTCCACAAAAAAAATCATATCATATAGAAAGAATGTAACAATAATTCTTGATAAATTCTCTTCATACTCTAAGTTCTAATAGTGTAAGAAGTACAATTAACTAACTTATGTGTTTCAAACACTTCCAGATTTCTAAACTTGTATGAGTTCGAAATTCTACACGTAGATAAATACTTTACCAAAGTTATGATAAAGTTATTATATTCAAATATGAGAATTTGACGATAATTTTTGTATAAAAGTTTGTGTGTTTTGGTATGTTTTGCCGTAATATGAATATGTGTTTTGGAAATTGAATTGAGGTTAAAAAAAAATCAAAGAAACTAAGATTTCCATGGCATTTAGTGGTATAACAACTCAGGTTATAGGATCTGGAAATAGGTGTGATGCTATTTGAGGTATTATTGATTTTTTTTAATTTGAAATGAGATAGATATGAGATTTGAGGGAAAAAAAGATTTCTATTACCAATTACACACAATGGACAAGAACCCATATATCGAGATGATGACTACTTTTTGTGATAGTGGATAAGCAAGTTGTGATAAAATGTGTGACAAAAGAAGAAATGGTACTGTTAGTGTTTATGGCATCCCTTCTATAAGTTGATCTCTATGGAGCATTATAAGCTAATATTTAGAATGCCGGATTTGTGAGAGATATTATATCCATCTGAGCTATATAAATATGAAGATGGGAGGTATTGAGGAAAATAAAAGTGCGCAGCAGAAGCTTGATGGAATTAAATAAGAAAATCCAATTTAGATATTGTAAGAATAATTCGCAAGATGTATTGCAAGAACATTGGAAATTTTGTTAACTTATTTTGATGTTTATATCTTGTAGGTTTCGAGGACGAAACTTTTAAAAGGGGGAAAGAATGTGATATCTTGTCTAAAATGAATTGTGAAAATAGTGTCGGATTAGGACCCTAAATTCACGTCTAGATTTTGGTCGACCTACCGAGAGATTATAGGGATTGATACCTAAGACTAAACACCGCCTTCCACCCCCAAATGAATGGATACTCAGAAAGGATCGTACAGACATTGGAGGACATGCTAAGAACTTGTGTTCTAGACTTCCCGATAGTTGAGATAGATTGGTGAAACTAATGGAGTTTTTGTACAATAATAACTATAATAACGGGATAGGTATGGCGAAGCGTTGTATAGGCGAAAGTGTAGATCTCTCTTATATTGGGATGAAGTAGGTGAGAAGCTGATCACTGGCCCCAATTTGGTGGAAAGAACCTTGGAAAGAATTAAGGTTATTTGAGAAAGACTAAAAGTAGTTCAAGACCGAAACAAGAGTTGGGCGGATTTAAAGAGAAGACCTTTAGAATTGCAACCAGGAAAAAAATGTATATTTGAAAGTATCCCCCACCAAGGGAGTAATGAGATTTGGAAGAAGTGATAAGTTAAGTTCAAGGTATGTAGGACCTTACGAAATACTGGATAGAGTTGGACCCCTACCGTATTGACTGACCCTTCCACCTGCTTTGTCGAGGATACATAATATTTTTCATATCTCCCAACTGAGAAAGTATGTATTAGACCTGAACCATATTTTGGAAGATCAACCCATTGAGGTAAGGGAGAACTTGTCGGTGGAGGAAGTTCCTTCGAGAATCGTAGATCGAAAAGATCAAATTCTAAGGAGAAGGACCATACCCTACGTGAAGGTGCAATGGACGAACCATACACCACGAGAGGCAATGTAGGAGTTAGAAGAAGACATGCGGAATAGATATCCCTAATTTTTTTTATCAAGGTACGTCAGTTTCGAGAACGAAACTTTTTGTAAAGGGGGTAGAATGTAAAACCCACGTTTTTTTGGCACCTATTTTTTATTAGTTTGTTATTCCAATTAATTAAAAAGGTAAAAAAATTACTATGATAAAAGAAAAATAAAATAAAATAAAATAAGTATAGGATGGGATAAGAGTTCGTAATAAACTTAAATTCTTATCCAAGCCACCTACTAGTGGTTAGTGCCAGTGTTTAGGATTTTATCGAAAGCATAGGAAGAAAATAACACAAACCCTACCTTTCTTTCGTCTGCCTCCCCTAGAGCCAGAGCCGTCAGAGAGTAGAGAAGGAGAAGCAGGCGACAACGTCAACCGATCCAACGACTACGCACCTAAACCTATAAGTCCCAAATTCACACAAACTCCTCTTTTAAGTTCTAATAGCTGCATTAATTGTCCGAGAGATTTTACAGATATGTATTACTTGTATGTATATAGATATATATGTTTCGATAAGAGATTAGGGAGGATTTATATTTGGACTAGTAGGAATAGGGTGATGGATTTTGATCTTGGGATGAAGAGGTTGGCTAAATTTGTTGAAGGAAAAAGAAAAAAAAAAGGGGGAAGAGCAGCGATAGCCGCCGCTCTCTTCTGTTAGGCGTTACAGAAGCAATGTAACGAAAAAAAAAAAGAGAAAGGGGACAAGCGGGGGCCGCCGTCACTGGCGGCAGAGGAAAGAATGGCAAAGGTTGGCCAAAACCGAAAAAAAAAAATACAAATAGAGATGATGTCGCCAGCACTTGCTGGCGACAATAAGCAAGAACTTGGTTGGCCTTTTCGGCCAACCAATGAAGGAAAAGGGGTCGCCAGACGTTCTGGCGACCATGGTCAGAGATGGTTGGCCTTTTTGGCCAACCATGGGTCCCACCCGAGGTAGAGAAAAAAAAAGAAAGGGGCAATTTAGATGTGGACCAAAATGTAATATAAAATTAATAAAGTCTAATAAATAAATTTTAGATATAACTAGTCCATTTTTAATGTTTATTGTCGGTATTAAAATGCAGGACCCAATTTAAAGTAATTGTTAGAATTGAAGTGTTAGTCATGTAAAATTATACTTAATTAATTACATTTAAGAGACTTAAACGAAAATCTAAAACATCGCAATCTACCCTTATTAAGTCAATTTAGACAATGTAAAATAAGTTCTAAATTGTAAAACGAAATGCTTAAAATCATAATAATAAAATTACTAATAATAATAACAGTAAAGAATAATTAATTAATTTAACAATTATGGTAAGAATAATAACAATATGGACTTGGAAGAAATAAATTAAGGATATAAACAAAAAATAAAAATGTAAATACGAGTGGAACAAACTAAGACAATAACTATAATAAGTCAATTTATATACATATAGGTACACGTAAACATAAATAATAATAACACCTACACATGCATGAGAATAGAAATAGAGTGAAAGGTAATAGTGACTAATTAACAAATATATAAGGGGTAATAAAATAAAGTAGCAACGAAAAGGACGATAATGATAATAATGAATAATTATAAATTATAAATATGTATAGTAAGACGATACTCAAGATAATAAACATGACGATGAATAATTATTATCTTTTAAATTAGGAGACTTTACAAATTGAGAACCATCCCAATTAAGAAACTTTCCAAAAGTCGGAACTTTCTAAAAATAGAAAATTTCCGAATTACGAAACTTTCCAAAAATAGGAATCATCCAATTTAGGGAAAATGCTGTTAGGGTTCATATAATGGTCTAGACATGAATCTTCGACTTAATCCAAGTTTGTATATTTATGCATTTATAGGAAATAACAACTAATTAGGAAACCTATGCATTTGATAGGTACGGTACCAGTTTAAAAGATCTAAGGTAGTTCCACTCGAGCAGCCAAACAAAGGTAGGTAGCACTTACCCTTCTGAGATTTCAAAGGTGCAAAAATGAAATTTTTATTTTCAATCCTATTTTGTTGTGTTGATTCGGAATGTATTTGATTAAATGCTTTGTTTAGATATTTATGAAAGTTATATTTTCCTATACAAAAGTGGACCATGTGACTTATTTGAAATATTTTGATACGTTATTATATACCAAACGAGCTGAATCTTTTATGAAATCACAGATCTATGTATGTGACATGTGGAATAAACTTTTGACAAGTAAAGCTCAAAACAGTCATGGAATAGACGGTAGGGGCTATAGTCCTGTCTAATTGTCATGGTAGCCAGGTATAAAGTCTAGCCGATTGATAAAGTCACGGTAGCCTGGTATAGAATCTGGCCGAATGACAAAGTCATGGTAGCCTGGTATAAAGTCCGGCCGTTTGACAAGGTCATGGTAGCCTGGTATAAAATCCGAGCGATTGACCCATGTATGAAAAGAGGCCAATCAGTAGTCATGAGACCTATTGGTCGCCCACCTAAAAGGGATTTAATCTCTAAGTTGAGTACTCAGTAACCGGTCATCATATGTACTAGTTATGAGCTAATATAAAATGATTATGAGTTATATAGAATGACTTATGAACTGATCTGAAATGAGACTTATGAATTGATTTATAAATGGATATGAAGAGATTTGTGAATTGAGACGAAATGATTTATGACTTTATGATTTTCCATGTTCATTTATCAATAAGATGCTTTTAAATTGCTGCCACTTGTTACTTGTGAGGACTCGAAAATTTGTCATATTTTTAATCATTATTTTCTTTCATGTATTTTCGTACTATACTTTATTATATTGAATTTCCATAGATTTTTATAAGCAAGTCTATATTTTAAATTATTTTTCCAGTATAAGATAGTTCATGATACGTTTGGCGTGTAGTAAGGACGTGGGACCCGCTAGTGCGGTAAGTGCGATATAATTTTGGTGACTAAGTGATTTTTGTGTAGGAATATTATTTTACAAGGTGTTAAGAGATGATTAGAGGTTAGCTAGATAGATGAACCATTAGGAGTGAGAAGATAAGTTTAAAACATTCAAGGTGCCACGTGTCGCAAACCGGTTGGAGGTTGAATTTGACCAAGACTTTTCTAACTTTACTAAAACCAATTTTGACCCAATTTTTCTCCCATTTTTCTTGTCATGGCCAGCTGTTAAGAGGAGCAAAATAAGAGAGAAAAAACTTCATTTTCTACTCCACTTGCTAGCTTCAATCTTAGGTTTTAACCAACCAAATCACAAACTACACCATACAAGTGCTCACTAAGGAAGCTTGAAGGTTTTGGTGGATTTGTTTTGGAGAAGGAAAGACTAAGCTACCATTTTTCTTGAGGTTATAAGGTATATTTGGCTAGCAACTTTTCCTTGCTTTTACTATGTGCAAACTAGAAGCTTATGGTTGAGATTTCGATAGTTTTATGCAATATTTCATGACTTGAGTTGGTGATGTGAAAATTTTCAGTTTTATGGTGTAATTTCTGCTCACATGTGAAGTGTAATGGTTGGACATGATTTACTAGTTTTGATTTATGGAAAATCTAGTGTTTTGGTGTTAGTTTCATTTGCCTAAAGAAATTTTCCAGCTTATGTGCACAATTCCAGCTTAGGTCCATTGGTAGTAATCTGTCCTGTTCTGCCCGTTTTTGTTTGGCCATGTTAGAGGCTGAAATAGCCTTAGCACAAAACATAAAAGTTGTAGGGAATGATGTTTTATAGTTGTCTACAAAATTTCAACTCAATCCAAGCACTGTATCATGTAAAATGACCGAAATACCCTTGACTGCCCATAACCCCTATTTTCGCGGACAGTTTTCTATTTTCGTGGGAATTTCAATTTTTGACTCTGAGAATGCATGATTTAGCTTTGGAGGTCTTCATAATAAATGTAGGTATATGTCTTGGCTTTGAAACTCCATAAGATACACCTCAATCGGACTTCGGTAGCCTGAGTTATTGTCATTGAATCATAAGGCGGTTAACAAGCCTGAATGTGAGATTCTGGTTCTGTTATTTGAGATTTTGACTTTGATACACTATAAACTGGACTGAGCAGTCTTCATCAAAGTTGTAGGCCTTTGTCTTAGCTTCGAAACGCTATAAATTTCACCCCAATCCGATAAGCGTATCTTCGGTTGTGTCCGTTACGTAAAACAACGTCAAATCTGTCTTTTGTTTTCAACTTAAACTTCATTTCCGCACATGTCCTTAGCTTGATTTTGTACTTGTATGACTTTGAACCTAGTGAACGGCTATAGAAATGAGATTATTTTGTGTGTAACTTTGGGGCTGATTGAGGAAAAGTACGAAGCCATAAATGGCTGGAAAATAGGTAAATACAAAGGGCGTGCTGCCCAAATTTACGCTCGAGGACTAGGTCGATAGACTTGCGACTTGAGTAAGACTTGAGAGCGAATACCACGTAAACCATCTAGGGTATTTACGTCATCTTTTATCGAAGTATATAAGTTAGAATTCGGCCGAAACTTTTACCCTTGAAAAAATGAAATTTACGACTAATAGAAATACGTTTTCTTTGCCACTTCGATTCAAATAGCGATTTTAAAGTTTTACAAGTGAGTATAAGTTTTACAAATATTTTACTTATGTCCTTTAGTTTAAATGTACTCATTTCACTACCAAAACCATATTTATACTTTGTGCTAGTACATATTCGAATTTTCTTTGAATCACTTACATCTTTGTTGGTTGAAACATAATGTGTTCTTTTGATTATATTAGGATTCCTTGGTGATTAAGGGTAATAACCGGAAGAACACTTTGGACGTTATTTTACGTAAATAGGTGAGTGATCCTTGTTGCTATATTTTCCTTGACTTCATGGCTTGTTTTTATTGTTTGGTAATGTGTTAATTGCTCTTAATAATTGCCAAAATGAGTTTTCTAGGCTAGTGTGTACTTTATCGCACTCAACCTAAATGATTGTGAAATTTTCAATGATTGAATGATTATATGCGCATGTATGTAAGCCTTTTGGCTGAACTGGGCCCTGCCCTTCGTTACCGATCGACTCGAGCCAGAAGCGGACTCGATCGGGCAATATGGTGACCCTGGGTGAATTTGGTATACTCGAGTATTACCTTGAATTCTGGTGGAGCTTGGCCAACGTCCAGGAAGGGGGTGAACGAAATGAATGAACGAACGAGGGTTTTACTTACGAAAATACATTTTCAAATGAGTGGAGGAATAAGGGGAAATGACAGGAGAACGAATGAACGAACAAATGAATGGCTCCCTATGAGCCCGTATCCTTTTAATGAATGTGTTTATCGCTTTATATTGTACATGTATCTTGAATTATTGGTGATATGTAGTGAATGCATTGGATTTGTTGTTTGCCTATGTGTTCGGAACCTCATTGAGTTTTTAGCTCACCCCTTTAGTTTTGTTTTCCTTAACAGGGGGATGCGAGCGAGGACGAGAGCCCAGTGTAGGTTAGCCTAGTCTAGTTTTTTGGTTTGTAATGGTTCTCGCCCTAGTGCTTGGCACGGGCTGGATGTATGACGAATTGAGAACCTTTGTATATTCGATATTTGTACTCCCTTTTGAGATAGTAATGTATATAAGTTTCGCTTTAAGCTTTGGATTGTTATTTCGTTTGATCTTGTGGTTTTATTTCGGATTTGATTGAGGTTCGACTGAATCCCGGCGAGAGTTAGGCAGGCGGTCCGCCGAACCCTTTGGTTCGCCTTAGGGTGAGGTGGGGCTGTCACATTACTACTAATTATTTTATAAATGACGTTAATTTCAAATTTACGGATGTGATCGATGCGCAAATGATTTGATTTGTATCTATATATATGTATCTATAAAGTTACGAGTACATGGTCCAACAGAGGGGTAGATATTACCTACTGAGCGATTTGTTTCTCAACCCACTTTTTACCATTTTGCAGATTCTGAAGAGTATGAGTTGGTTTACGTAGAAGACCCTGAGGACGACTTTTATTAGCTTTAGATGAATAGAAGTTGATAGGCTAGCAACTTCTAGTTGTTAGTTTATTTGCATCCGTTTTCTGTTGTTTCAATTCGAGAATAATGGTACAACTTATTGGATATTCGTAGACTATCTTTTTATAGACATTTGTACCGCACTTTATTTAGTTATATTATTTCATACTTTTGAAGTTTAGTCTAGTCAAATGTGCCTTGTATTCTTGGGCGGGACTTGAGAATACGCGGATGCCACGTGACGGGCGCGTGGATATTCGTAGACTATCTTTTATAGACATTTGTACTGCACTTTATTTAGTTATATTATTTCGTACTTTTGAAGTTTAGTCTAGTCAAATGTACCTTGTATTCTTGGGCGGGACTTGAGAATACGGTGAATGTCACGCGACGGGCGCGTGCGGGCATTCGCCGTATTCTCAAGTCCTGCCCAAGAATACAAGGCACATTTAACTAGACTAAATTTCAAAAGTACGAAATAATATAACTAAATAAAATACGGTACAAATGTCTATAAAAGATAGTCTACGAATATCCAATAAGTTCATACCATTATTCTCGGATTGAAACAACAGAAAACGGATGCAAATAAACTAACAACTAGAAGTAGCTAGTGGACTAACATAGGAATTAAATTGCAAAACCCAATCTAAATAATAATTTTTGGAGTTTAAAGATTTAGTCATTTAAGTTTATAGTTTATTAATTAAGTCTAAAGTACTTAAATAGAAATTTAAATAATTTTAACCTAGCATTATTAGATTAAGTTATACAATGTAAGATAAGCTCTAGATTGTTGAATGAAATGCTTAAAATAATAGTAATAATAATAATATGGATGAAACAAATTAAGGATATAAACGAAAATAAAAATATAAATACAAGTGGAATAATTTAAGACGATAATTATAATAATAAGTCAATATATATATACATGTACACATAAATAATAATAATATCTACACATGCATAAAAATGGGAGTAAAGCAAAAGATAATAGTAATTAATTAACAAGTATATATAAATGGTAATAAAATAAAAAAGTGATGACAAAGACGATAACAATAATAATGAATAACAATAAAATAATAATAAATATATATATGTATAGTAAGATAATAGTCAAGATAATAAACATGATTATGAATAACTATTTTCTTTTAAATTAGGAGACTTTACAAAAAGGAGAACTTTCCAAATTAAAAAACATTACAAAGGGAAACCTTCTAAAAATAGATACTTTCTGATTTAGGAAACTTTCCAAAAAAATAGAAATCATCCAATTTAGGAAAATGCTGCTAGGGTTCATATAAGGTTCTGATAAGGTTATTATATTCCAAAGTCTACCTAACGTCTATTCGCTTAAAGACTAATAAAAGTCGTCCTCAGGGTCTTCTACGTAAATCAACTCATACTCTTCAAAATCTGCAAAGATGATAAAAAATGGATTGAGCAACAAATTGCTCAGTAGGTAATATCTACCCCTCTGTTGGACCATGTACTCATAACTTTATTGATACATATATAGATATAAATCAAATCATTGGCACATCGTTCACATCCATAATCATGAAAGTAACGTTGTTTATAAAACAATCAGTGGTAACGAGTGACAAGCAATTTACAAGCATGTTAGTGATAAATGTACATGAAAAATCATTTCGTCGCAATTCACAAGTCTCTTCATATCCGTTCATAAATCAATTCATATCAGTTCATAAATCGTTCCATATTAACTCATAACAAGTACATGTAATGACCGGCTACTGAATATTCAGTCTAGAGATTAAACCCCTTCTAGGTGGGCGACCAATAGATTTCGCGACTATCGATTGGTCTCATTTTATACATGGGTCAATCGACCGGACTTTATACCAGACTACCATGACCTTGTCAATCAATCGGCCGGACTCTATACCAGGCTACCATAACTTTGTCAATCGGCCGGACTCTATACCAGGCTACCATGACCTTTTCAATTGGACGGACTTTATATCAGGCTACCATGACAATTAGATAGGACTGTAGCCCCTACCGTCTATTCCATGACTGTTTTGAGTTTTACTTGTCAAAAATTCATTCCACATGTCACATATATAGATCTTTGATTTCATAAAAGATTCAGCTCGTTTGGTATATAATTGACAAGGGTTTATTTTACGTATTTTTAGTGTGTTTTATTAGTTAATTTTGGTTTGATTATTTAGTTTAATAACTAAAATAACTAAGGTTTTGGTAAAAAAACTACATTTTATGTTAAAATGGCTAAACATTGCATTTTATGGATTTTTATGGTAAAAACTTCATATTTTGTAGGTTTAATGATTCAATCATCAAATGAAGTGCATTGAGAAGATATTTGGATGATTGAAGATGGATTAAAATGGTGAAAATAAAATATGAAGTGTAAAAAGGAAAAATGCAATTTGAATCAAGAAAAGTCAGGTTTTGACAACTCTGACACGTTTTGGTATTTTGACTGTATCTGGAGCTACACTGATCGGATCAAGGTGATCTTGGTACCATTTTGAAGCTAAGAGATATATCTACATTTGGTATGAAGACATCAAAGTCCAGTTCAGCCGTTTTCATAGTCCAAAAGTTGAAATACCGAAATTCAACTCAGCTGTCCAAAGTGGAAAACAGAGCTCTGACCAGTGTTTAGTATTTCGATCATATCTCAGGCTACAAAGCTCAGATTTGGATGATTCTTGAAGCATTGGAAAGCTAACTCAAAGGGCTACAACTTTGGTGTTTTACAAAAAATCCAGTTCAGCCTTTATGATAGAGAAAATCGCAGCTGAAGTAAGGACAAAGTGAATACGCGAGTACACAAAACGTGACTTGTAACCGCGTTTTGTGTAGGCGCGTTTTCCGGCCGCAATTCTGCAATTTTGCTCAGTCAATTCTCTTGTGTTCTGACTACTTTCCAGCTACAATCTGCAAGAGAATTCGGTGCACATGCTTTAGAAGACAAAAGGGCAAGAAAGTTGGCATATTTTCAAGTAAAAAACAATGGCTATTGACTATCTTAACAATTTCAGATTTGGAAATCAAATGCAGCAAGTTTGGACCAATGGAAAAGGAGCTTTTGGAGCAGTTTATATAGGGAGCAACCAGGACATGCAGGGGAGAATACGGGAGAAGCTTGGAAGTGCAGAAATGTAGTTTTTCCATTCTCTTAGTATTAGATTAGTGTAGTATAGTTTAGCTAGTTAGTTCATCCACTCTTGTACATTATCTAGATTAGGATGAAAATGGAGATGAAGAAGGCAAGGTGATGAGCTCAAGTGACATGGGTTACATTCCTTTCCAACTCTTTATCTTTTGTATTTGATTCCAAGTTTAGCTAATATACAAGTTCTGGATTTTATATTTAATATGTGTTTTTAAAGTTTATACCTTGGGTTTGGTTGAACTTCCTATGATTGTTAGTGTTTATTATTTGGCTATTTGATTGCTAGTATTTGAGCAAGTTATTTAGCACTTTGGCTCTTGAAATCATGATTAATCTGGTACCATTAATTCTGATTATCTAAGGTGTTGTTTCTGCAATGGAAATTGAGATTTAACACTAGTTCAAGAAGTGCTAAACATAGGGAGTACACTCACGAAAGTAGAGGTGCACCTATGTGGTTTTTAGTGATTCATTTCATGTAATTTCACTGAAGAAATAAACTTGTAGCTAATTTCATAACCATGAGAATAGGTATGGATTAGTTATAAGTATAATTGATTCACTACGAAAGTAGGATTCAAATGCATAAGGAAATTACACCATAACTAGCCTAGATGTAGTATTCAATGATCCAAATATAACACTTGCATGAGTAGTTAGGGATACCACAACCTAAGGAGCTTTTACTTGTTAATTTCTTGTATAAGTGCAGTAGGTTAAATTTCTTATTATTCATTGATAGTCTAAATAATAAAGAAACTTTAGTAATACCGGTAATTGTTCACTCTTCCTTGTGGGATCGACCCGATATATACCCTAAACTACTAGTTGATCTGTATACTTGCAGTGAACGGGTGTAATTCGGTATTTTTTAGCTTGCACGTATGTAAAATACCCGTCAAGTTTTTGGCGCCGCTGCCGGGGAAGATTTGGCAATATCGGTGTGAAGAGCAACTTTATTAGTTTAGACATAATATTAGTTATAATGTGAATGTTATTTTCTGTTATTTTTGTATTTTATGTGTGTATGTTTCATTACCTATTTTTCTTACTAATTTTGCTTTTGAGGTTGTTTAAAAGCAATTTTAGGTAATGAGAAGGGTAGGTCAATTTGGAGGACAATGCTTGAGAAGTGGAAGATTGGTAATGGATGATTACCAAGTGCAAAGCTCCTTTAATAGAGGTAACCAAGAATTTACTGAATGTATGTCTTTTGAAGATGGTTTAAGGTGCTTAAAGGCAAAATTTGATGTAATTAAGTTACAAGTTCAAATGGACACCATGATGCATGAAATTGAGCAGAGGAGGAATGTTAATGTTTTTAATTCTTATCATGTGATTTGTGACTTGTGTGGAGGTTATCATGCTACTAACACATGTATGCAAGCACAAAATGTGGATTATTATGATGAATTAGAGCATTACAATCCCTGTTTTGATCGATATAGTGCTAATGCTTATGGTTGGGATAATCAATGTGTATATAGTGATTCTCCATATTCTTATGATTACCAACCTGAAAGTGTCCAATATGAATCAAAACCATCTTGGGAGTTAGCTATAGAAAAATTAGCTAATGTGACTTTCGACCGTTTTGATAGGATTGAGGAAAGGATAGATGAATTGGCTTCTCACTTTGGTAGAATACAAGATCAATTACATGTATTGTGTGAAGTTATTTCTTCTAATAATTTGCAAAATGATCCTAGCATGAATGGTGGGAATGTTGTATGTAAAAATGGGTTACATTTTGATGAAAATGATGAATTTCAATTGTGTTTCAATGAGCAAATGTCCATTTCACATAATAATATCTTTGGAACTAACTTTGAACCTCAAGAGGTAAGTTTTAATGACTCATTTTTCACCCCTCTTGAGGAGTGTATAAAAAGTACAGGTTTTAAAGATATTCCTGCCCAAGATACTTTCATGACATTTCCTTTGGTAAGTTCTCAAGTGGTGCATATTCAAGGTAATATCTATGAAACACTTGGAATATGTAAGTCACTTCCATCTCTCATATCATTAGATCATGTGGCTTTGGCTATAAAGTCACCATTTAATGATCCACCACGGCCTAAAATGGTGGATTATTCGCTAACAAAGCCTCCTTGAAAAATGAGGTGAAATAGTCAAGCTATTGACTATAAAGAAGCGCTTATTGGGAGGCAACCCAATGTTTGTTTAAGTTTATGTTATTTTGGGGTGATTTTATGTTTAAAGTATATGTTTGAGTTATTTTGTTATTTTTCATTTATAGGTATTGGAAATGAAAGCAAAAGTGACCAAATGAGGTGAAAAAGGCGAAGTTTGATCAAGGAACTCAACCCCTCGATTTGAGTAATTGTTGTTTTTGATTCGTTACAAGGGGTTAAAATGCATGTTTTGATCATTTTACATGTGCATGCATTGAATATTTTAGCAAACAAATGATCTATGATGCATTTTGAATAATTAGGGTACCTTTTGTAATTTTGCAAAAGTTGAATTTCTGCTAAAATTCGCAGCAGAAAACGCGTTTCTCAAGAAAACGCGCCTCTGAATCGCGTTTTCATTGAATCGCGTTTTCAATTCTGTGCCTATAATGAAGAAAACGCGCCTTCAAAACGCGACAGGAAGTCGCGTTTTCTACCAATTCGCGTTTTCCAGCCTGTTCAGAAACCAAAAACGCGACTTCAAATACGCGACTCAAAGTCGCGTTTTTAAGCATAGTCGCGTTTTCGATCCTGCAAGATATGTGAAGAAACGCGACTTCATAAAACGCGGCTTGGTGGCGCGTTTTGATGAGTCGCGTTTTCGGAGAAAAAAAAATGCAGATTCCTTGATTCTCTTTTTTCTTCTTTTCCTCATATATTTTCTTGTACCTTGAGTTGCTTATTGTATATTGTATATAGGTACATCACCAAAACAAAGGTTTGAAATTACGGATCGCCGTTTTGTTTTATTAAGCCTTTGTTATCACTTTTGTTTCTTATTTTCTATGTTTCGATTATTATTACTAATGGTTATTCAATGGAACTTATGAAGCGTTGGAGATAAACGGACAATGGATTTTGAAGCTTCATATTCAATCACATCATAGGGGAGTATTACTTTCTTTATCTTGATTTTCCTTTTTACACATTGAGGACAATGTGTATGTTAAGTGTGGGGGGAGAATTGAGATTATATACATTGTATGTGATTGAATTATTAGTTGCAAATATTGGGCTTGTGTTAAAATTCAAAATTTTTCTAAAATCTTGTCCAAAATTGCAAACTTGCCTCAACAATTTTTAAATTTTTTCGATTTTATCCAAGGGGTAACAAGTTTCATACCATTAGTAGTTCAAATTCCTTCTACATTTGAGATAAATATATGTGATTTGGAAACTTCTTTTCTCATTTAACTTGGAAATGACTATTATGTGATTATAATTTTTGCATTTGTAGGAAAGTATATCTTTTAAAGTGGAGAAAATTATGCCTATATTTTTTTGCATATTTGATGAAATTTCTTCTCTTTATTGGATTTTATAAGTTAAGTGATAAATATGGTCAATAAGTGCAATACTCTTCTCATGATTATTTTTTTAGAAAATTATTATTCCCTTTGCTATTAAAAAAAAAAAAAAGAAAAAAATGATGAAAAATGAAAAAAATGAAGAAAAAGAGAAAAACAAAAAACAAAAGAAAAAAGAAAATAAATAAAAATTCTTCTACTCCAATGATTCTTGTACTTAGTAACCGGGAGTCTTCATCTACAAATGTCGACTTTCGCGTAAAACGGTACTTGAATTAAGAGTATGCAAAGCAACTTGAGTATGTAAAGTGTTGAGTAACCGGTGATCTTCATCTAAAAATGTCGATCCTCGCGTCAAAAGGCATTCTCACGTCTTAAGTAATATTTAGATATGTAATATTAATAAATATCTTTTTAAACAGAATTAAAAGATGATCATGAGTTTAGGAAGCATTATTATTGACCATATGAGTTGCTTGCTTGTAAAATCAGGTAAGGATGAAAAATCGATTTGAATTTGTTATAATGATGGTATAATTGGCTCTCCTTTACTTGATATTATGAGTACTTGAACTTAATTGAATAATTACATAATGGTTATTTACTCTGTTTTGAGGAAATGAAGTTGAAATGCTACATATATTTATTTTCAAATTTTGGATCATTGTTGGTTTGTATTTTTATTGCTTGAGGACAAGCAATGGTTTAAGTGTGGGGGTATTTGACAAGGGTTTATTTTACGTATTTTTAGTGTGTTTTATTAGTTAATTTTGGTTTGATTATTTAGTTTAATAACTAAAATAACTAAGGTTTTGGTAAAAAAACTACATTTTATGTTAAAATGGCTAAACATTGCATTTTATGGATTTTTATGGTAAAAACTTCATATTTTGTAGGTTTAATGATTCAATCATCAAATGAAGTGCATTGAGAAGATATTTGGATGATTGAAGATGGATTAAAGTGGTGAAAATAAAATATGAAGTGTAAAAAGGAAAAATGCAATTTGTATCAAGAAAAGTCAGGTTTTGACAACTCTGACACGTTTTGGTATTTTGACTGTATCTGGAGCTACACTGATCGGATCAAGGTGATCTTGGTACCATTTTGAAGCTAAGAGATATATCTACATTTGGTATGAAGACATCAAAGTCCAGTTCAGCCGTTTTCATAGTCCAAAAGTTGAAATACCGAATTCAACTCAGCTGTCCAAAGTGGAAAACAGAGCTCTACCAGTGTTTTAGTATTTCGATCATATCTCAGGGTTACAAAGCTCAGATTTGGATGATTCTTGAAGCATTGGAAAGCTAATCAAAGGGCTTACAACTTTGGTGTTTTACAAAAAATCCAGTTCAGCCTTTATGATAGAGAAAATCGCAGCTGAAGTAAGGACAAAGTGAATACGCGAGTACACAAAACGTGACTTGTAACCGCGTTTTGTGTAGGCGCGTTTTTCCGGCCCGCAATTCTGCAATTTTGCTCAGTCAATTCTCTTGTGTTCTGACTACTTTCCAGCTACAATCTGCAAGAGAATTCGGTGGCACATGCTTTAGAAGACAAAAGGGCAAGAAAGTTGGCATATTTTCAAGTCAAAAACAATGGCTATTGACTATCTTAACAATTTCAGATTTGGAAATCAAATGCAGCAAGTTGGACCAATGGAAAAGGAGCTTTTGGAGCAGTTTATATAGGGAGCAACCAGGACATGCAGGGGAGAATACGGGAGAAGCTTGGAAGGTGCAGAAATGTAGTTTTTCCATTCTCTTAGTATTAGATTAGTGTAGTATAGTTTAGCTAGTTAGTTCATCCACTCTTGTACATTATCTAGATTAGGATGAAAATGGAGATGAAGAAGGCAAGGTGATGAGCTCAAGTGGACATGGGTTACATTCCTTTCCAACTCTTTATCTTTTGTATTTGATTCCAAGTTTAGCTAATATACAAGTTCTGGATTTTATATTTAATATGTGTTTTTAAAGTTTAATACCTTGGGGTTTGGTTGAACTTCTATGATTGTTAGTGTTTTATTATTTGGCTATTTGATTGCTAGTATTTGAGCAAGTTATTTAGCACTTTGGCTCTTGAAATCAATGATTAATCTGGTACCATTAATTCTGATTATCTAAGGTGTTGTTTGGCAATGGAAATTGAGATTTAACAAACGTTCAAGAAGTGCTAAACATAGGGAGTAACACTCACGAAAGTAGAGGTGCACCTATGTGGTTTTTAGTGATTCATTTCATGTAATTTCACTGAAGAAATAAACTTGTAGCTAATTTCATAACCATGAGAATAGGTATGGATTAGTTATAAGTATAATTGATTCACTACGAAAGTAGGATTCAAATGCATAAGGAAATTACACCATAACTAGCCTAGATGTAGTATTCAATGATCCAAATATAACACTTGCATGAGTAGTTAGGGATACCACAACCTAAGGAGCTTTTACTTGTTAATTTCTTGTATAAGTGCAGTAGGTTAAATTTCTTATTATTCATTGATAGTCTAAATAATAAAGAAACTTTAGTAATACCGGTAATTGTTCACTCTTCCTTGTGGGATCGACCCGATATATACCCTAAACTACTAGTTGATCTGTATACTTGCAGTGAACGGGTGTAATTCGGTATTTTTTAGCTTGCACGTATGTAAAATACCCGTCAAGTTTTTGGCGCCGCTGCCGGGGAAGATTTGGCAATATCGGTGTGAAGAGCAACTTTATTAGTTTAGACATAATATTAGTTATAATGTGAATGTTATTTTCTGTTATTTTTGTATTTTATGTGTGTATGTTTCATTACCTATTTTTCTTACTAATTTTGCTTTTGAGGTTGTTTAAAAGCAATTTTAGGTAATGAGAAGGGTAGGTCAATTTGGAGGACAATGCTTGAGAAGTGGAAGATTGGTAATGGATGATTACCAAGTGCAAAGCTCCTTTAATAGAGGTAACCAAGAATTTACTGAATGTATGTCTTTTGAAGATGGTTTAAGGTGCTTAAAGGCAAAATTTGATGTAATTAAGTTTCAAGTTCAAATGGACACCATGATGCATGAAATTGAGCAGAGGAGGAATGTTAATGTTTTTAATTCTTATCATGTGATTTGTGACTTGTGTGGAGGTTATCATGCTACTAACACATGTATGCAAGCACAAAATGTGGATTATTATGATGAATTAGAGCATTACAATCCCTGTTTTGATCGATATAGTGCTAATGCTTATGGTTGGGATAATCAATGTGTATATAGTGATTCTCCATATTCTTATGATTACCAACCTGAAAGTGTCCAATATGAATCAAAACCATCTTGGGAGTTAGCTATAGAAAAATTAGCTAATGTGACTTTCGACCGTTTTGATAGGATTGAGGAAAGGATAGATGAATTGGCTTCTCACTTTGGTAGAATACAAGATCAATTACATGTATTGTGTGAAGTTATTTCTTCTAATAATTTGCAAAATGATCCTAGCATGAATGGTGGGAATGTTGTATGTGAAAATGTGTTACATTTTGATGAAAATGATGAATTTCAATTGTGTTTCAATGAGCAAATGTCCATTTCACATAATAATATCTTTGGAACTAACTTTGAACCTCAAGAGGTAAGTTTTAATGACTCATTTTTCACCCCTCTTGAGGAGTGTATAAAAAGTACAGGTTTTAAAGATATTCCTGCCCAAGATACTTTCATGACATTTCCTTTGGTAAGTTCTCAAGTGGTGCATATTCAAGGTAATATCTATGAAACACTTGGAATATGTAAGTCACTTCCATCTCTCATATCATTAGATCATGTGGCTTTGGCTATAAAGTCACCATTTAATGATCCACCACGGCCTAAAATGGTGGATTATTCGCTAACAAAGCCTCCTTGAAAAATGAGGTGAAATAGTCAAGCTATTGACTATAAAGAAGCGCTTATTGGGAGGCAACCCAATGTTTGTTTAAGTTTATGTTATTTTGGGGTGATTTTATGTTTAAAGTATATGTTTGAGTTATTTTGTTATTTTTCATTTATAGGTATTGGAAATGAAAGCAAAAGTGACCAAATGAGGTGAAAAAGGCGAAGTTTGATCAAGGAACTCAACCCCTCGATTTGAGTAATTGTTGTTTTTGATTCGTTACAAGGGGTTAAAATGCATGTTTTGATCATTTTACATGTGCATGCATTGAATATTTTAGCAAACAAATGATCTATGATGCATTTTGAATAATTAGGGTACCTTTTGTAATTTTGCAAAAGTTGAATTTCTGCTAAAATTCGCAGCAGAAAACGCGTTTCTCAAGAAAACGCGCCTCTGAATCGCGTTTTCATTGAATCGCGTTTTCAATTCTGTGCCTATAATGAAGAAAACGCGCCTTCAAAACGCGACAGGAAGTCGCGTTTTCTACCAATTCGCGTTTTCCAGCCTGTTCAGAAACCAAAAACGCGACTTCAAATACGCGACTCAAAGTCGCGTTTTTAAGCATAGTCGCGTTTTCGATCCTGCAAGATATGTGAAGAAACGCGACTTCATAAAACGCGGCTTGGTGGCGCGTTTTGATGAGTCGCGTTTTCGGAGAAAAAAAAATGCAGATTCCTTGATTCTCTTTTTTCTTCTTTTCCTCATATATTTTCTTGTACCTTGAGTTGCTTATTGTATATTGTATATAGGTACATCACCAAAACAAAGGTTTGAAATTACGGATCGCCGTTTTGTTTTATTAAGCCTTTGTTATCACTTTTGTTTCTTATTTTCTATTTTAGGATTATATCACTAATGGTTATCCAATGGAACTCATGAAGCGTTGGAGATAAACGGACAATGGATTTTGAAGCTTCATATTCAATCACAACAATAGGGGAGTATTACTTTCTTTATCTTGATTTTCCTTTTTACACATTGAGGACAATGTGTATGTTAAGTGTGGGGGGAGAATTGAGATTATATACATTGTATGTGATTGAATTATTAGTTGCAAATATTGGGCTTGTGTTAAAATTCAAAATTTTTCTAAAATCTTGTCCAAAATTGCAAACTTGCCTCAACAATTTTTAAATTTTTTCGATTTTATCCAAGGGGTAACAAGTTTCATACCATTAGTAGTTCAAATTCCTTCTACATTTGAGATAAATATATGTGATTTGGAAACTTCTTTTCTCATTTAACTTGGAAATGACTATTATGTGATTATAATTTTTGCATTTGTAGGAAAGTATATCTTTTAAAGTGGAGAAAATTATGCCTATATTTTTTTTTGCATATTTGATGAAATTTCTTCTCTTTATTGGATTTTATAAGTTAAGTGATAAATATGGTCAATAATTGCAATACTCTTCTCATGATTATGCTTTCGAGGGAATGTTATTATCTTTACTTTAAAAAAAATGAAAAAAAAATGAAGAAAAAGAGAAAAACAAAAAACAAAAGAAAAAAGAAAATAAATAAAAATTCTTCTACTCCAATGATTCTTGTACTTAGTAACCGGGAGTCTTCATCTACAAATGTCGACTTTCGCGTAAAACGGTACTTGAATTAAGAGTATGCAAAGCAACTTGAGTATGTGAAGTGTTGAGTAACCGGTGATCTTCATCTAAAAATGTCGATCCTCGCGTCAAAAGGCATTCTCACGTCTTAAGTAATATTTAGATATGTAATATTAATAAATATCTTTTTTAAACAGAATTAAAAGATGATCATGAGTTTAGGAAGCATTATTATTGACCATATGAGTTGCTTGCTTGTGAAATCAGGTAAGGATGAAAAATCGATTTGAATTTGTTATAATGATGGTATAATTGGCTCTCCTTTACTTGATATTATGAGTACTTGAACTTAATTGAATAATTACATAATGGTTATTTACTCTGTTTTGAGGAAATGAAGTTGAAATGCTACATATATTTATTTTCAAATTTTGGATCATTGTTGGTTTGTATTTTTATTGCTTGAGGACAAGCAATGGTTCAAGTGTGGGGGTATTTGACAAGGGTTTATTTTACGTATTTTTTAGTGTGTTTTATTAGTTAATTTTGGTTTGATTATTTAGTTTAATAACTAAAATAACTAAGGTTTTGGTAAAAAACTACATTTTATGTTAAAATGGCTAAACATTGCATTTTATGGATTTTTATGGGGAAAAACTTCATATTTTGTAGGTTTAATGATTCAATCATCAAATGAAGTGCATTGAGAAGATATTTGGATGATTGAAGATGGATTAAAATGGTGAAAATAAAATATGAAGTGTAAAAAGGAAAAATGCAATTTGAATCAAGAAAAGTCAGGTTTTGACAACTCTGACACGTTTTGGTATTTTGACTGTATCTGGAGCTACACTGATCGGATCAAGGTGATCTTGGTACCATTTTGAAGCTAAGAGATATATCTACATTTGGTATGAAGACATCAAAGTCCAGTTCAGCCGTTTTCATAGTCCAAAAGTTGAAATACCGAAATTCAACTCAGCTGTCCAAAGTGGAAAACAGAGCTCTGACCAGTGTTTAGTATTTCGATCATATCTCAGGTTAAAAAGCTCAGATTTGGATGATTCTTGAAGCATTGGAAAGCTAACTCAAAGGGCTACAACTTTGGTGTTTTACAAAAAATCCAGTTCAGCCTTTATGATAGAGAAAATCGCAGCTGAAGTAAGGACAAAGTGAATACGCGAGTACACAAAACGTGACTTGTAACCGCGTTTTGTGTAGGCGCGTTTTCCGGCCGCAATTCTGCAATTTTGCTCAGTCAATTCTCTTGTGTTCTGACTACTTTCCAGCTACAATCTGCAAGAGAATTCGGTGCACATGCTTTAGAAGACAAAAGGGCAAGAAAGTTGGCATATTTTCAAGTCAAAAACAATGGCTATTGACTATCTTAACAATTTCAGATTTGGAAATCAAATGCAGCAAGTTTGGACCAATGGAAAAGGAGCTTTTGGAGCAGTTTATATAGGGAGCAACCAGGACATGCAGAATATACGGGAGAAGCTTGGAAGTGCAGAAATGTAGTTTTTCCATTCTCTTAGTATTAGATTAGTGTAGTATAGTTTAGCTAGTTAGTTCATCCACTCTTGTACATTATCTAGATTAGGATGAAAATGGAGATGAAGAAGGCAAGGTGATGAGCTCAAGTGACATGGGTTACATTCCTTTCCAACTCTTTATCTTTTGTATTTGATTCCAAGTTTAGCTAATATACAAGTTCTGGATTTTATATTTAATATGTGTTTTTAAAGTTTATACCTTGGGTTTGGTTGAACTTCCTATGATTGTTAGTGTTTATTATTTGGCTATTTGATTGCTAGTATTTGAGCAAGTTATTTAGCACTTTGGCTCTTGAAATCATGATTAATCTGGTACCATTAATTCTGATTATCTAAGGTGTTGTTTCTGCAATGGAAATTGAGATTTAACACTAGTTCAAGAAGTGCTAAACATAGGGAGTACACTCACGAAAGTAGAGGTGCACCTATGTGGTTTTTAGTGATTCATTTCATGTAATTTCACTGAAGAAATAAACTTGTAGCTAATTTCATAACCATGAGAATAGGTATGGATTAGTTATAAGTATAATTGATTCACTACGAAAGTAGGATTCAAATGCATAAGGAAATTACACCATAACTAGCCTAGATGTGGTATTCAATGATCCAAATATAACACTTGCATGAGTAGTTAGGGATACCACAACCTAAGGAGCTTTTACTTGTTAATTTCTTGTATAAGTGCAGTAGGTTAAATTTCTTATTATTCATTGATAGTCTAAATAATAAAGAAACTTTAGTAATACCGGTAATTGTTCACTCTTCCTTGTGGGATCGACCCGATATATACCCTAAACTACTAGTTGATCTGTATACTTGCAGTGAACGGGTGTAATTCGGTATTTTTTAGCTTGCACGTATGTAAAATACCCGTCAATAATAACATATCAAAACATTTCAAATAAGCCACATGGTCAATTTTCGTATAGTAAAAATATAACTTTCATAAATATCCAAGTAAAGCATTGAGTCAAATACATTTCGAGTCAACACAATAAAATATGATTGACAACAAAAATTTCATTTTGCACCTTTAAAATCTCAGAAGGGTAAGTATCACCTACCTTTGTCTGGCTGCTCGAGTAGGGCTACCTTAGGTCTTTTAAACTTGTGTTGTACCTATCAAATGCATAAGTTTCCTAATTAGTTGATATTTTCTATAGATGCATAAATATACAAACTCTGAGTAAGTTGACGATTCATGTTTAGACTATTATATGAACCCTAACAGCATTTTCTCTAAATTGGATGA
Organism: Coffea eugenioides; assembly: GCF_003713205.1. Classification (NCBI taxonomy): domain Eukaryota; kingdom Viridiplantae; phylum Streptophyta; class Magnoliopsida; order Gentianales; family Rubiaceae; genus Coffea; species Coffea eugenioides. The sequence goes on from NC_040036.1 coordinate 63,254,462, forward strand.
TTTCTATTTTTGGAAAGTTTCCTAATTTGGAAAGTGTCTATTTTTAGAAAGTTTTCCATTTTTTGAAAGTTTCTTAATTTGAAAAGTTTCCCTTTTGTAAAGTTCCCTAATTTAAAAGAAAGTAATTATTCATATTCATGTTTATTATCTTGACTATTATCTTACTACACATATTTATAATTTATAATTATTCATTATTATTATCGTCCTTGGCGTCGCTATTTTATTTTATTACCACATATATATATATAAATATATATATGTTAATCAGTTACTGTTACCTTTCACTTTATTTATACTTTTATGCTTGTGTAGGTGTTATTATTATTTATGTATACATGTACATATATAAATATATTGCCTTATTAAAGTTATTGTCTTAGTTTGTTCCACTCGTATTTATATCCTTAATTTATTTCCTCCATGTTCATATTGTTATTATTCTTACTATCATTGTTTCATTAATTATTATTTACTATTATTAGCATTATTATTATTATTATTAGTGTTATTGTTAGAATTATTATTATTATGATTTTGAGCGTTTCGTTTAACAATCTCAAACTTATTTTACATTGTCTAATTTAACTTAATAAGGCTAGATTAAGATGTTTTATATTTTCATTTAAATATCTTAGATGTACTTAATTAAGTATAAGCTTAAATAACTAATCTTTACTTCGAAAATTGTCTTTAAGTTGGGTTTTGAAATCTAGTTCCTATGTTAGTCCCAAAAGGTGGGTTAGTTTTATCTAATCTTCAACTATTAGGCACTAATTAAACCTCTACTATATACTAATACACATTTTTCTAATTCTGAATTTTTTTTTCTTTCTCTCGTTGTTTCGGCCAACCATTTTGACCTTGCTGGCGACCCATTGCTTCCATTGGTTGGCCGCAAAGGCCAACCATTTGCTTTGCCTATTGTCGACATCATCTTTTTTTTTTTTTGGTCTTGGGTTGGCCGAAAGGCCAGCCTTTGGAATTCCTTTCTCTGCCACCAGTGGCGACGACCCCCACCTTTTCCCCCTTTTTCCTTCTATTGCGTTGCGGCAAAAGAGAGCAACGACAACCCCTTCTTCTTTTTTTTTTCAACAGATTTGGGCAACCTATTCCCCTAAGATTAAAATCTGACACCTTATTCCCACTAGTCCAAATAAAAATCCTCCTATATCTCTTATAGAAACATATATATCAATGTATATATAACAACAATATATATCCATGAAATCTCTAGAACAATTAATACACTAGTAGAATTTAAAAGAGAAGTTTTACGTGAATTTGGGACTTACAGGTGTCTAGTCGTCTGACTGATTGACGGTGACGCCTGTTTCTCATTCTCTACTCTCTAACGACTCTTGCTCTAGGGGAAGTAGACGATGAAAGGTAGGGAATAGGTTCTTTTTTTGTTTGATAATTGTGCTAAACCCTAATAACCACCCACTAGTAGGTGGTTTTAGATAGGAGTTTTAACTGTTGTAAAATTTTACCCTTTCTTATCTCATCCTATCTCTCAATTAACCCTTTACCTAACCTGCAATTATTTTTGCTTTTACCAAAGGTAAATTACCATTAAATTTAATTGGGCAAGATAATGAAAATGAGTCCAAAAATCGTGGGTTTTACATTCTACCCCCCTTACAAAAAGTTTCGTCCTCAAAACTTACGTACCTTGATGAAAAAGATAGGGATATCTATTCCGCATGTCTTCTTCTAACTCTCACGTTGCCTCTCGCGGTGTATGGTTCGTCCATTACACCTTCACGTAGGGTATGGTCCTTATCCTTAGAACTTGATCCTTCCGACCCATGATTCTCAAGGGAAATTCCTCCACTGACAAGTTCTCCCTTATCTCGATAGGTTGATCCTCCAAAGTATGGCTTGGGTCAGGTACATACTTTCTTAGTTGGGAGACATGAAAAATATTATGTACCCTTGCCAAAGTAGGCGGGATAGCCAATCGATACGCTAGAGGTGCAACTCTATCTAGTATTTTGTAAGGCCCTACATACCTCAGACTTAACTTGCCACTTCTTCTAATTCTCATCACTCCCTTGGTAGGGGATACTTTCAAATATATCTTTTCTCCAGTTGAAACTCTAAAGGTCTCCTTTTTGAGTCCGTCCAACTCTTGTTTCGGTCCTGAGCTACTTTTAATCTTTCCCGAATAATCTTAATCTTTTCCAAAGTTTGTTCCACCAAATTGGGGCCAGTGATTAGTTTCTCACCTACGTCATCCCAATATAAGAGAGATCTACACTTTCGCCCATACACCATTTCAAATGGTGCTATACCTATCCTGCTATGTAGTTATTATTGTACAAAAACTCCATTAGTTTCACCAACATATCCCAACTATCCGAGAAGTCTAGAACACAAGCTCTTATCATGTCCTCCAATGTCTGTACGATCCTTTCTGACTGTCCATCCATTTGGGGGTGGAAAACGGTATTTAGTCTTAGGTATCAGTCTCTATAATCTCTTGGTAGGTCGACTAAAATCTAACTAAGTAAACTTTATTCATTACTTTTTTTTTTGCGATAGTGGAAAAGTAAGTTGTGATAGAATATGTGACAAAAGAAGAAATGGTACTGTTAGTGTTTATGGCATCCCTTCTATAAGTTGATCTCTATAGAGCGTTATAAGCCGATATTTAGAATGTTGGATTTGTGAGAGATATTATGTTTGTCTGCACTATATAAATATGAAAATGGAAGGTATTGCGAAAAATAAGAGTGCGCAGCAGAAGGTTGATGGAATTAAATAAGAAAATTCAATTTAGACATTATAGGAATAATTCCCAAAATGTATTGCAAGAACATCGGGAATTTTGTTAACTTATTTTGATGTTTTTGTCTTTTAGGTTTCGAGGACAAAACCTTTATGGGGGAGAGAATGTGATATCTAGTCTAAAAATGAATTGCGAATGTAGTGTTAGATTGAAACTCTAGATTCACGTCTAGATTTTGGTCGACCTATCAAGAGGTTATGAGGACTGATCTGTGACTAAGTACCATCTTCCACCCCCAAAAGGATAGATAGTCGGAAAGGACCCTACAGACACTGGAGGACATGCTCAGAACTTGTGCTCTAGACTTCTCGGATAATTGGGATAGGTTGGTGAAACTAATGGAGTTCTCGTACAATAATAGCTATCATAGCGGTATATGTATGGCACCGTTTGAATCGTTGTATGGACGAAAGTGTAGATCCCTCTTATATTGGGATGAAGTAGGTGAGAAGCTAATCACTGGCCCCGATTTGGTGGAACAAACTTTGGAGAAAAATAAGATTATTCGGGAAAGATTAAAAGTAGCTCAGGACTGAAACAAGAGTTAGGCGGATTCAAAAAGGAGACCTTTAGAGTTTCAATCGGGAGAAAAAGGTACATTTGAAGATATCCCCTACCAAGGGAGTGATGAGATTTGGAAGAAGTGGCAAGTTAAATCTAAAGTATGTAGGGCTTTACGAAATATTAGATAGAGTTGGACCTCTAGCGTATCGATTGGCTCTCTCGCCTGCTTTGGCAAGGATACATAATGTTTTTTCATGTCTCCCAACTGAGGAAGTAAGTATCTGACTCGAACCATATTTTGGAGGATCAACCCATCGAGGTGACGGAGAACTTGTCAGTAGAGGAGGTTCCTTTGAGAGTCGTGGATCGGAAAGATCAAGTTCTAAGGAGAAGGACCATACCCTATATGAAGATGCAATGCATAAACCATACACTGCGAGAAGCAATGTGGGAGTTAGAAGAACACATGCGAAATAGATATCCCTATCTTTTTATCAAGGTATGTAAGTTTCGAGGATGAAACTTTTTGTAAGGGGGGTAGAATATAAAACCCACAATTGTTGGCTCAATTTTTATTTCTGCCAATTAACTAAATGGATATTTACTATAAGTAAAAGTAAAAATAATTGTAGGATAGGTTAACGGATTAATTGAGGGATAGAAATGAGATAAGATAGGTAAAAGTTCATAATAGTTAAAACTCTTATCTAACCCATCTACTAGTGGGTAGTGCTAGGGTTTAGAATTTTATCGAAACCATAGAGAGAAAATAACACCATCCCTACATCTATTTCGTTTGCCTCCTTAGAGCAAGAATCAACTAAGAGTAGAGGAGAAGAAGAGGACGTCGCTGTCCAACAAGCAGACAATTAAACGTCTAGACCTGTAACTTTCGAACGCTCGTTAAAATTCTTTTTCCCTTACATCTATTTAATTCCATGAATTATTTTGAAAATTTTGTGTATATATGCACTATGATATATTTAGGCCTGTAGGAGAAATTTAGAAAGATCTATATTCGGATCAATAAGAATAGGGTATTAAATTTTAATCAAGAGATGAATAGGGTTTACCAAATTGTTAGAAAGTTATTTAAAAAAAAAAGAAGGGAAGAGCAGCGGCAATCGTTGTTGCTAAGCGGCAACGCAACGAAAAAAAGAAAAAAAGAGGGGGGCCACCATCACTGGTGGCAGAAAGGAATTTGCAAAGGTTGGCCGAGACCAAAGAGAAAAAAAAACAGCAACAAAAGAGGTAGAAGTCAAGAATGGCGGCTGCCAAAGCTTTGGCAGCGTCAGTGGAGTAAGCCAACGAAAAAAAAGAGAAAAAAAATGATGATAAATTAGTAATGACAATAATAAATAAGTAAACATATATAGATATATATATTGGCGAGTATGTGTGGGTTAAAAATATAATATGGGTTTAGTAAATATGCAGTGAGTAAATTTAGAAATAACTAGCCATCTTTATAGTTTATCACAGGTATTAAAATTCAGGATCCAACTTATAGTAGTTGTTAGAATTGAAGATTTAGTCATGCAAAATTATACTTAATTGATTAAGTCTAAGATACTTAAATAGAAATTTAAAACATTTTAATCTAACCTTATTAGATTAATTTAGACAATGTAAGATAAGTTCTAGATTGTTAAATGAAACGCTCAAAATAATAAAAAAAATAATAACAATAACAGTAAATAATAATTAATAAAACAATGATATTAAGAATAATAACAATATGGACATGCAGGAAAGATATTATATAAACGAAAATAAAAATATAAACACAATTAGAATAAACTAAGACAATAATTATAATAATAAGCCAATATATATATACATAAATAGTAAATACACCCACACATGCACAAAAATGGAAGTAAAATAAAAGATAATAGTAACTAATCATCAAATATATAAATGGTAATAAATAAAATAGCGATGACAAGGACAATAACAATAATGATGAATAATAATAAAATAATAAATATATATATACATATATATATATATATATATATATATATATGCAAAGTAAAATAATGGTCAAGATGATAAATATGATTAGGAATAATTATTTTCTCTTAAAGTTAAGAAACTTTGCAAAAGGGAAACTTTCCAAATTAAGAAATGTTCCAATTTAGGAAACTTTCCACAAATAGAAATTGTCCAATTTAGGAAAATGCTGCTAGGGTTCATATAATGGTTTAGACATGAATCGTTGACTCGCTCAGAGTTTGTATATTTATGCATCTATAGGAAATATCAACTAATTAAGAAATCTATGCATTTGATAGGTACGACACAAGTTTAAAAGATCTAAGATAGCCCCATTCGAGCAGCTAGACAAAGGTAGGTGGTACTTACCCTTTTGAGATTTCAAAGGTGCAAAATAAAATTTTTGTTGTCAATCGTATTTTGTTGTGTTGACTCGAAATGTATTTGATTAAATGCTTTACTTGGTTGTTTAAGCAAGTTATATTTTTACTATACAAAAATGGACCATGTGACTTATTTGAAATGTTTTTATATACCAAACGAGTTGAATCTTTTATGAAATCAAAGATCTATGTATGTGACATGTGGAATGAATTTTTGACAAGTAAAGCTCAAAACGGTCATGGAATAGACGGTAGGGGCTATAGTCCTGTCTAATTGTCATGGTAGCTTAGTATAAAGTCCGGCCGATTGACAAAGTCATGGTAGTCTGGTATAGAGTCCGGCTGATTGACAAAGTCAAGATAGCCTGGTATAAAGTCCGGCCGATTGACCTAAGTATAAAATGAGACCAATCGATAGTCGCGAAATCTATTAGTTGCCCACCTAAAAGGGATTTAATCTCTAGACTGAGTACTCAATAGCCGGTCATTACATGTACTTGTTATGAGCTGATACGAATCGATTTATGAGCTGATATGAAATGATTTATGAGTTGATATAAAATGATTTATGAATTGATACGAAGAGACTTATGAATTGATATGTAATGATTTATGACTTTATGATTTTTCATAAACAGTTATCAATAAGATGCTTTTAAATTGCTTACCACTCGTTACTATTGATTGTCTTACCCATTAGGGGTGTCAACGAATCGAATCGAGCTCGAATAGTACGCTGATCGAGTTCGAGTTCGACAAAATATCTAAAGCTCGAGATCGAGCTCAAGATCGACGAATATCAATGTCGCATGTTCGAATTCGATTCGTAGGAGAATCGTGAGGCTCGAGCTCGTGCTCAAAATTGCACGAATATGCATTCGAGCTCGAATTCGAACTCGATTAAATACTGTGCTCGTTTATGAAAACCTAAACTGAACCAAACAATCTGCTATTTTTAGTAAGCAGAATTTGCTCTTTCATTCAGTGTTTTTATCTGCCATTTGCATTCGAAAATTCAAGCATTCCCACAGAAATCTACAAAATCAAAAATTTCAAAATCCAAACTCATCCATATGATTGAGAATACATATTATTGATTCCAAAATGAGAAAAGATGCTCCTTGACCATTGAGCTGTATTGGGTTTTCAACAAAAAAAAACATGGTTAAAAACAAAATGTGAAGATAATACTTACTACTAGTAAACTAGTCTATTGTGAACAGTGTATGAAGACTCTCTTTGGTGGTGGAATCAATGTGGATATATGTTGAATAGTGGAGGAAAAGAGAGATGAGGGCCTGAGGGAGGGGAGAGGAGGCAAACGAGTTATAGAACAAAAGAGTTCACTATCAACCAGCAAAGATCTTTGGTGGGAAAACTTTTCCTCTTTTCCTCCTGTGACGACCCCACTTCCCCCTAAGGCGAACCAGAGGGTTGGCGGGCCGTCTGCCCAGCTCTCGCCAGGACTCACGCACGCACACTAACCCGGATCCTTCCGAAGAATAACCTAATCTGTTACAAAACAACTTTTCCCGGATAGGATCATCCTTAAATCTACATTAACTTCAGAGATAGCAGTAAAGAAGATAGCCAGTCGACGGCTCTTATACATCTCACGCGTTACCTCTAAGGTATAAGGTCGTACCAATCCGGATATATACTGTCACACACCACGATTACAACCATACAAGCCAAACATAATAATTAGGGTTTAAACATTTTCCAGCTTCAAGTGGCAATCCAAAATAACCAATACGTTTTTCAATTCACAATACAATACAACGGTAAACTGCAGTCTTAAGATTCAAGTACAAATTAAAAGAAATCAGCACTGCTCAAATTTCTCAAACTTCAAGACCTGTCAAGGAAAACAATTAAACGTGGGGTGAGCTAAAGCTCAGTGGTGCCCCAAAAACATGCAATCAATTAAAACAATTAGCACGTATTGATTCGACTGAAGTAAACAAATAGGAAGGCGATAATACCCAAGTGTACCTTAGACTGGTCGAGGGATTCACCCAACGACGTTACGTCCTGAACTTACATTATTATTACTGACTCGTCGAGGGATTCACCCAACGACTTTACGTCTAGCACTTGATTTACTATTATTGACTCGTCGAGGGATTCACCCAACGACTTTACGTCTAGCACTTGATTTATTATTATTGACTCGTCGAGGGATTCACCCAACGACTTTACGTCTAGCACTTGATTTACTATTATTGACTCGTCGAGGGATTCACCCAACGACTTTACGTCTAGCACTTGATTTATTATTATTGACTCGTCGAGGGATTCACCCAACGACTTTACGTCTAGCACTTGATTTATTATTATTGACTCGTCGAGGGATTCACCCAACGACTTTACGTCAAGCACTTGATTTATTATTATTGACTCGTCGAGGGATTCACCCAAAAAAAATGCTTTACACAAGTCACCACTCGAACGACTAGTGTGGTAAAGTACACACCGCTCACTTCGATGGATCAAAACCAATTTTTGCGATTATCACACTTAAATTCAAGGAAGCACTTAATCATGTAAGAATAGAACAAACAGGGACACTCACCAAGAGTGAAGTTCAGATGTCAAATTGGGATTCGAGTTCCACTTCCTCACGATACCCTAAAATAACAAATATTGAAACTATAAGTTTTTACTCCGTTTTTAAGCTTATAGACATTGAGGTATAATTACATACTACTAATTCACTTTCCCTTAGGAAATCAAGAGTCCCTTGGGTTAATACGTGACAAAGTAGAAGGATTGTTTCCTATAGTTTTCATTAAGATACTTTTCCTGAAAAAAATAACTTGTATTACTTTCTTGAAATAAATCGACAAATCTCTTAATATCCACGTTAGGAAGTTACTTTGAACATTTCTTTAAAGCTATGGTTTTTGCAAAATTATTACTAAACTATTTTACCTAAAAATAAGGTTTCTTGCCGAGTAAGTTTCTCAAGCTTTTCACTAAAATTAGTAAAACTCGTATTTTGGAACTTTTCCTATAGTTAACTATCCAAGTGCAAAGCTTAAGGAAAGAAAAGGAGTTAAAATAAGACTTAAAGTTTTCAAAAGCTATAGAACTTATTTACTATAGCTATCAAGGCTAGTTTGAGCTAAAGGAAATTATCGAGTTGGAAAATTTTTAGGCAAAGCACTAGATATGGAGTTTTATAATATAATACTAGCTGGAAAAATATTTTTGATTAATTTGACCACAGTTACTCGAGTTCGCTAAGTCGATACAACTTCCACAGCTCCGATTCCGTTTCGAAATCATAATATGAATCAAAATGTGGTAAAAATCACATAACAAATTACTAGGACTTCGTCAATCATTAGCCTTAAATTTCAACAAGTGCATTTCCGAATAAACTAAAATGATCAACCAAGGCTTCATCAATCATTAGCACTTGGTCTCAGCAAACCCAACATAAGCAAGTAAAAGTAAAAGTAAAGCTTCCAAGACATTCCAGCAATTCACTTTCATCACACCGTGGTACTTATAAAGTCATTCAAATGGCCAAGGGCTTCATCAATCATTGGCCCTTGACGACATTAGTTACTTCCAACCACAATTGAATCAAGAATTTGAACCACAAGTAAGATAAAATCTCAATCCAAATTCAAGTTTAGTTTCTCAAAGAAACAGGATATTCATGCAAAACAGTCTACTTTAAACATTCACAGACAGCGATACACATGGAGGAAAAATACGAAATCTCTATAGGTCAAAGGTCTATGATTCTAGTTTCAAATACCACTGACGGTGCCTTAAACGGATTTTCCTACACCAAGATATAAACATTTTATCGAGACTGGTCAGGGACATCCGAAAATCTGGAGTTTCATTTTCCACTAATGAAAAACTCCTTTTTTTTTTTTCTTTTAACACCAACATGTTTTTATTTCAAACCGTCCATGCATTCCTTATAGATTCCCAAACAACATATTCCAGGCATTTTAACCATTATATTTTCAAGAAAATTTCCAGAATCCAAGTTGATAATTCAACTCAATATTCGGCAATCACAAGAGAATTTCCAGCAATTGTATACTAGCGTTTTTGGTTCCAACTTTATATGTACTAATTGGTTCGTTGCTAAACAAATTGTATATCTTGAAATTTGCATCTCTTATGAAATTCTGAGCCACCATAATCCAAGGAAATAAAATAAATTTCCAGAAACAAATTACAATTTTCCCAACGATATTGAAATTCTGGATCATACCCCTTCGGCTATCACCCAAAATTTCCAGCAACCAATCTACTTTAGTTCGAATTTTTCCTTGGTTTAAGTATGGTATTAGGTACTCAATTCAGCGTTTAAACACTTAGCTAACTAGTTGACATTTTTAACTCAAAAATTGAATTCAATTAGCAACTACAAATTTCCCAAAAATCCAGAAATTCTCCCATGAGCCTCGGTGATCATGCATGAACCACTTTCAAATTTTCCTTTTTATTTTTCTGGTTTAGGCCATCTCATTGCTACATGCACAGCTTAACTGATTAGTTATTGACTAATTAAGCACAGGGATCAATTCAGACGGTCACATTTAGGCAAGTTAAACTTACATTTTCTGCTCAAGCTCACGGCAACATTACTACATCAAAACAGAATTTCTTATGTTCCTTGGTTCATCATCCGAAAGTTCCAAGTTCCCATGCAAAGCTTTGAACAATTTAATTAGTTAGTGATTAGTTAATTAAACATCACAACAAGCTCAGAATAACAGAGTTTGATCATCTAAGGTAGCATCATTCCAATCAGTCTCGGATGAAGCACTATCGCACATCAGAAAATTTTTGCTGTTTTTGTAACTACCATCCGAAGTCTAATAATCAACATGCAAGATTTTAAGTTAGCTCCAGAACCCTCTAATCAACTCAAACTAGATCAAGAAGTACCTCTGCTAATGCTCCGTTCACGCACGAACAAATCTGGGCAGAATTATTTCCCTAGGCTCGCGACTGGTTTGGGGTTGTCTTGGCTGAGCAGATGGTGGAGCTGTGGTGGTTGTTGCGGCTGGAAAACTGGGTGTAGCTTGCGGATTTCAGCTCTCCTACCTTGCTCCAGCTGCTGATCCGAAAGGGAAATGGTGTTGTGGAGCTGAGGTGAGAAGTTGGATTGTGAAGAAAAGTGGAGGTGGAGCCGCGGTTTTGGCAATGGAGGTAGAGTGCTTGTGCGGTTGTGTGTTGGAGTGGGAAAGAAATGTATTGGCCGAATGTGAGGTGGTGACAGACGGTTATTTCGTGAGGTTGTGAGGGTAATTTTGATCTTTTCACTTGCTCTCCTAATATCCACTCCTAATATCCACTTAAGTCCCTATTTCTAACTTAATCTAATTCCAAAATTTATCCCAAATGTAATTTGAATACTTAATAATATACTAATCTCGCAAAGATTTGATTATCGAGATTTTAACGTCCTAAGTATACTAAGTGTACTTGTAATGGTTTTGTCTAAAATTATCAAATGCAACTTAATACTAAGGTTCCTATTAACTCTTAACATTATTAACGATTAAATTAGCTATCGGAATTCAAAGAGTTTGTTTTTAAGCAATAAAATTACTCTAACTCGAGAAATATTAATTTAGTGTAACAAAACCGAATAATTCAATATTGGGCACAATTATATTATTATTATTTTTTACATAGAAATTATCTTTACACTTTTATTTCAAAACAATTAATTACAATACTAGAATTCAAAAAAGAAATTTAATTCTTAGATCAATGAAATAGTTTACCATCGAAATATGAAGTTAATGTAACAAAACTAAGAAGTTTGGTAGTCTAGCACAATTCTTTTATTTTGCACATAACGTTTATTTCTATGTACTTATTTAAAAACAATGGGACTTAGTGCTAAAATTTATTAAAGAATTAAAATGCAAATAAAATATGCACTGATATTTATATGTATATTTTCAGGGTTCTCACATCCTCCCCTCCTTACAATGAATTTTGTCCTCAAAATTCACACTTTCTTGAGAAACAAATCGGAATACTTTTTCTGTATTTCTTCTTCTTACTCCCAAGTTGCTTCTCCGGAAATCCAAAATTCTAACACTTTTGCTCTGAAATCAAGCTTAGCATGATGATGAGTTAGAAAATTCATTCCTATAATAACATCATAACCTTTTATATCCACTCTGATTAGATCCACTAGTATTTTATGCCCTCCGATCCAGAATTCGCAATTATTATGAGTTAAGCTACTGATTATATTCTTATCACCCATTGGTGTTTGGAATTGAGTTGGTTCGAGAATTTATTTATTTATTTTTTTTTTCAACATTATAACAAAGTAGACGCGTAGTCATCAAGTTTCATACACACAATATGAGTCACATTGCACACCAATTTCATACAACTTCAAGAGCCAAACAATTCACGAATACATTCAATATTTTCATACATAACTCAAACTTCAATCTTTATAAACACGAAAGAAAACAATTCAATAATACGCAAATTATTATAACCACATAACTAATAGCTCAACCCCTTAGTTTAGATTCAACTTAACCTTAGTGGATTGTAGATCTACCACGTCTAATATTAAATCGAATAACATGATCATTACTTAAGTACATCAATGACTCTTAAGTATTCTAAATGATCTCAAACATTTCATACATTGGCTTTTCTAATAACCTAACAACTAGTTATCTTTATCCTTTTGGACGTTAGTCCCGAATAGTCCTCCAGTAAAACTTAAGGAACCACAATGTCATCGATAACTCACCTCACATGGCAAATTCGTCAACTTATCTCACCTCAGTTTTAAAGACTCTCCTCAAGGTTTAAAGCTGTTCACAACTGCATAGTTCCTGTCTAAACTACTATTTCACTCAATTCTATGTCTAAACCATTATTTTGGGTAAGAGATGGCATATATTCCATTTACCATTGAATGACTAGTAAAATTATTCATCTTAAGTACAGAATTGGCACTAATCTTCAAGATCTCACTATTGGCTCTTCACTTTTATCTTTCAAAAGCTAAACTTGATACTTTCGGTTCTACTTTTCTGGATTTGATCTCTAATCACATCATAATGCAATATACTAAATTCTTCCAAATTTGCAAATACATCATTGAATGAAATATCTGGTATTCGGGTACAAGAATCCGACAATAGGATAATTTACATCTCAGGCTGGCCAGTCCCAAGAGTAACTTACCTACATTTGAGATTCCTACCCAACATACATATCTAATATCCTCAACTATCGACTTTTGTTTCACACTTAACAAGCCAATCCCCACAGTCCGAGAATCCTTTCCCGGCACGAGCTCGATAAGAGCTCTGATACCACCTGTGACGACCCCACTTCCCCCTAAGGCGAACCAGAGGGTTGGCGGGCCGTCTGCCCAGCTCTCGCCAGGACTCACGCACGCACACTAACCCGGATCCTTCCGAAGAATAACCTAATCTGTTACAAAACAACTTTTCCCGGATAGGATCATCCTTAAATCTACATTAACTTCAGAGATAGCAGTAAAGAAGATAGCCAGTCGACGGCTCTTATACATCTCACGCGTTACCTCTAAGGTATAAGGTCGTACCAATCCGGATATATACTGTCACACACCACGATTACAACCATACAAGCCAAACATAATAATTAGGGTTTAAACATTTTCCAGCTTCAAGTGGCAATCCAAAATAACCAATACGTTTTTCAATTCACAATACAATACAACGGTAAACTGCAGTCTTAAGATTCAAGTACAAATTAAAAGAAATCAGCACTGCTCAGATTTCTCAAACTTCAAGACCTGTCAAGGAAAACAATTAAACGTGGGGTGAGCTAAAGCTCAGTGGTGCCCCAAAAACATGCAATCAATTAAAACAATTAGCACGTATTGATTCGACTGAAGTAAACAAATAGGAAGGCGATAATACCCAAGTGTACCTTAGACTGGTCGAGGGATTCACCCAACGACGTTACGTCCTGAACTTACATTATTATTACTGACTCGTCGAGGGATTCACCCAACGACTTTACGTCTAGCACTTGATTTACTATTATTGACTCGTCGAGGGATTCACCCAACGACTTTACGTCTAGCACTTGATTTATTATTATTGACTCGTCGAGGGATTCACCCAACGACTTTACGTCTAGCACTTGATTTACTCTTATTGACTCGTCGAGGGATTCACCCAACGACTTTACGTCTAGCACTTGATTTATTATTATTGACTCGTCGAGGGATTCACCCAACGACTTTACGTCTAGCACTTGATTTATTCTTATTGACTCGTCGAGGGATTCACCCAACGACTTTACGTCAAGCACTTGATTTATTATTATTGACTCGTCGAGGGATTCACCCAAAAAAAATGCTTTACACAAGTCACCACTCGAACGACTAGTGTGGTAAAGTACACACCGCTCACTTCGATGGATCAAAACCAATTTTTGCGATTATCACACTTAAATTCAAGGAAGCACTTAATCATGTAAGAATAGAACAAACAGGGACACTCACCAAGAGTGAAGTTCAGATGTCAAATTGGGATTCGAGTTCCACTTCCTCACGATACCCTAAAATAACAAATATTGAAACTATAAGTTTTTACTCCGTTTTTAAGCTTATAGACATTGAGGTATAATTACATACTACTAATTCACTTTCCCTTAGGAAATCAAGAGTCCCTTGGGTTAATACGTGACAAAGTAGAAGGATTGTTTCCTATAGTTTTCATTAAGATACTTTTCCTGAAAAAAATAACTTGTATTACTTTCTTGAAATAAATCGACAAATCTCTTAATATCCACGTTAGGAAGTTACTTTGAACATTTCTTTAAAGCTATGGTTTTTGCAAAATTATTACTAAACTATTTTACCTAAAAATAAGGTTTCTTGCCGAGTAAGTTTCTCAAGCTTTTCACTAAAATTAGTAAAACTCGTATTTTGGAACTTTTCCTATAGTTAACTATCCAAGTGCAAAGCTTAAGGAAAGAAAAGGAGTTAAAATAAGACTTAAAGTTTTCAAAAGCTATAGAACTTATTTACTATAGCTATCAAGGCTAGTTTGAGCTAAAGGAAATTATCGAGTTGGAAAATTTTTAGGCAAAGCACTAGATATGGAGTTTTATAATATAATACTAGCTGGAAAAATATTTTTGATTAATTTGACCACAGTTACTCGAGTTCGCTAAGTCGATACAACTTCCACAGCTCCGATTCCGTTTCGAAATCATAATATGAATCAAAATGTGGTAAAAATCACATAACAAATTACTAGGACTTCGTCAATCATTAGCCTTAAAATTCAACAAGTGCATTTCCGAATAAACTAAAATGATCAACCAAGGCTTCATCAATCATTAGCACTTGGTCTCAGCAAACCCAACATAAGCAAGTAAAAGTAAAAGTAAAGCTTCCAAGACATTCCAGCAATTCACTTTCATCACACCGTGGTACTTATAAAGTCATTCAAATGGCCAAGGGCTTCATCAATCATTGGCCCTTGACGACATTAGTTACTTCCAACCACAATTGAATCAAGAATTTGAACCACAAGTAAGATAAAATCTCAATCCAAATTCAAGTTTAGTTTCTCAAAGAAACAGGATATTCATGCAAAACAGTCTACTTTAAACATTCACAGACAGCGATACACATGGAGGAAAAATACGAAATCTCTATAGGTCAAAGGTCTATGATTCTAGTTTCAAATACCACTGACGGTGCCTTAAACGGATTTTCCTACACCAAGATATAAACATTTTATCGAGACTGGTCAGGGACATCCGAAAATCTGGAGTTTCATTTTCCACTAATGAAAAACTCCTTTTTTTTTTTTCTTTTAACACCAACATGTTTTTATTTCAAACCGTCCATGCATTCCTTATAGATTCCCAAACAACATATTCCAGGCATTTTAACCATTATATTTTCAAGAAAATTTCCAGAATCCAAGTTGATAATTCAACTCAATATTCGGCAATCACAAGAGAATTTCCAGCAATTGTATACTAGCGTTTTTGGTTCCAACTTTATATGTACTAATTGGTTCGTTGCTAAACAAATTGTATATCTTGAAATTTGCATCTCTTATGAAATTCTGAGCCACCATAATCCAAGGAAATAAAATAAATTTCCAGAAACAAATTACAATTTTCCCAACGATATTGAAATTCTGGATCATACCCCTTCGGCTATCACCCAAAATTTCCAGCAACCAATCTACTTTAGTTCGAATTTTTCCTTGGTTTAAGTATGGTATTAGGTACTCAATTCAGCGTTTAAACACTTAGCTAACTAGTTGACATTTTTAACTCAAAAATTGAATTCAATTAGCAACTACAAATTTCCCAAAAATCCAGAAATTCTCCCATGAGCCTCGGTGATCATGCATGAACCACTTTCAAATTTTCCTTTTTATTTTTCTGGTTTAGGCCATCTCATTGCTACATGCACAGCTTAACTGATTAGTTATTGACTAATTAAGCACAGGGATCAATTCAGACGGTCACATTTAGGCAAGTTAAACTTACATTTTCTGCTCAAGCTCACGGCAACATTACTACATCAAAACAGAATTTCTTATGTTCCTTGGTTCATCATCCGAAAGTTCCAAGTTCCCATGCAAAGCTTTGAACAATTTAATTAGTTAGTGATTAGTTAATTAAACATCACAACAAGCTCAGAATAACAGAGTTTGATCATCTAAGGTAGCATCATTCCAATCAGTCTCGGATGAAGCACTATCGCACATCAGAAAATTTTTGCTGTTTTTGTAACTACCATCCGAAGTCTAATAATCAACATGCAAGATTTTAAGTTAGCTCCAGAACCCTCTAATCAACTCAAACTAGATCAAGAAGTACCTCTGCTAATGCTCCGTTCACGCACGAACAAATCTGGGCAGAATTATTTCCCTAGGCTCGCGACTGGTTTGGGGTTGTCTTGGCTGAGCAGATGGTGGAGCTGTGGTGGTTGTTGCGGCTGGAAAACTGGGTGTAGCTTGCGGATTTCAGCTCTCCTACCTTGCTCCAGCTGCTGATCCGAAAGGGAAATGGTGTTGTGGAGCTGAGGTGAGAAGTTGGATTGTGAAGAAAAGTGGAGGTGGAGCCGCGGTTTTGGCAATGGAGGTAGAGTGCTTGTGCGGTTGTGTGTTGGAGTGGGAAAGAAATGTATTGGCCGAATGTGAGGTGGTGACAGACGGTTATTTCGTGAGGTTGTGAGGGTAATTTTGATCTTTTCACTTGCTCTCCTAATATCCACTCCTAATATCCACTTAAGTCCCTATTTCTAACTTAATCTAATTCCAAAATTTATCCCAAATGTAATTTGAATACTTAATAATATACTAATCTCGCAAAGATTTGATTATCGAGATTTTAACGTCCTAAGTATACTAAGTGTACTTGTAATGGTTTTGTCTAAAATTATCAAATGCAACTTAATACTAAGGTTCCTATTAACTCTTAACATTATTAACGATTAAATTAGCTATCGGAATTCAAAGAGTTTGTTTTTAAGCAATAAAATTACTCTAACTCGAGAAATATTAATTTAGTGTAACAAAACCGAATAATTCAATATTGGGCACAATTATATTATTATTATTTTTTACATAGAAATTATCTTTACACTTTTATTTCAAAACAATTAATTACAATACTAGAATTCAAAAAAGAAATTTAATTCTTAGATCAATGAAATAGTTTACCATCGAAATATGAAGTTAATGTAACAAAACTAAGAAGTTTGGTAGTCTAGCACAATTCTTTTATTTTGCACATAACGTTTATTTCTATGTACTTATTTAAAAACAATGGGACTTAGTGCTAAAATTTATTAAAGAATTAAAATGCAAATAAAATATGCACTGATATTTATATGTATATTTTCAGGGTTCTCACATCCTCCCCTCCTTACAATGAATTTTGTCCTCAAAATTCACACTTTCTTGAGAAACAAATCGGAATACTTTTTCTGTATTTCTTCTTCTTACTCCCAAGTTGCTTCTCCGGAAATCCAAAATTCTAACACTTTTGCTCTGAAATCAAGCTTAGCATGATGATGAGTTAGAAAATTCATTCCTATAATAACATCATAACCTTTTATATCCACTCTGATTAGATCCACTAGTATTTTATGCCCTCCGATCCAGAATTCGCAATTATTATGAGTTAAGCTACTGATTATATTCTTATCACCCATTGGTGTTTGGAATTGAGTTGGTTCGAGAATTTATTTATTTATTTTTTTTTTCAACATTATAACAAAGTAGACGCGTAGTCATCAAGTTTCATACACACAATATGAGTCACATTGCACACCAATTTCATACAACTTCAAGAGCCAAACAATTCACGAATACATTCAATATTTTCATACATAACTCAAACTTCAATCTTTATAAACACGAAAGAAAACAATTCAATAATACGCAAATTATTATAACCACATAACTAATAGCTCAACCCCTTAGTTTAGATTCAACTTAACCTTAGTGGATTGTAGATCTACCACGTCTAATATTAAATCGAATAACATGATCATTACTTAAGTACATCAATGACTCTTAAGTATTCTAAATGATCTCAAACATTTCATACATTGGCTTTTCTAATAACCTAACAACTAGTTATCTTTATCCTTTTGGACGTTAGTCCCGAATAGTCCTCCAGTAAAACTTAAGGAACCACAATGTCATCGATAACTCACCTCACATGGCAAATTCGTCAACTTATCTCACCTCAGTTTTAAAGACTCTCCTCAAGGTTTAAAGCTGTTCACAACTGCATAGTTCCTGTCTAAACTACTATTTCACTCAATTCTATGTCTAAACCATTATTTTGGGTAAGAGATGGCATATATTCCATTTACCATTGAATGACTAGTAAAATTATTCATCTTAAGTACAGAATTGGCACTAATCTTCAAGATCTCACTATTGGCTCTTCACTTTTATCTTTCAAAAGCTAAACTTGATACTTTCGGTTCTACTTTTCTGGATTTGATCTCTAATCACATCATAATGCAATATACTAAATTCTTCCAAATTTGCAAATACATCATTGAATGAAATATCTGGTATTCGGGTACAAGAATCCGACAATAGGATAATTTACATCTCAGGCTGGCCAGTCCCAAGAGTAACTTACCTACATTTGAGATTCCTACCCAACATACATATCTAATATCCTCAACTATCGACTTTTGTTTCACACTTAACAAGCCAATCCCCACAGTCCGAGAATCCTTTCCCGGCACGAGCTCGATAAGAGCTCTGATACCACCTGTGACGACCCCACTTCCCCCTAAGGCGAACCAGAGGGTTGGCGGGCCGTCTGCCCAGCTCTCGCCAGGACTCACGCACGCACACTAACCCGGATCCTTCCGAAGAATAACCTAATCTGTTACAAAACAACTTTTCCCGGATAGGATCATCCTTAAATCTACATTAACTTCAGAGATAGCAGTAAAGAAGATAGCCAGTCGACGGCTCTTATACATCTCACGCGTTACCTCTAAGGTATAAGGTCGTACCAATCCGGATATATACTGTCACACACCACGATTACAACCATACAAGCCAAACATAATAATTAGGGTTTAAACATTTTCCAGCTTCAAGTGGCAATCCAAAATAACCAATACGTTTTTCAATTCACAATACAATACAACGGTAAACTGCAGTCTTAAGATTCAAGTACAAATTAAAAGAAATCAGCACTGCTCAGATTTCTCAAACTTCAAGACCTGTCAAGGAAAACAATTAAACGTGGGGTGAGCTAAAGCTCAGTGGTGCCCCAAAAACATGCAATCAATTAAAACAATTAGCACGTATTGATTCGACTGAAGTAAACAAATAGGAAGGCGATAATACCCAAGTGTACCTTAGACTGGTCGAGGGATTCACCCAACGACGTTACGTCCTGAACTTACATTATTATTACTGACTCGTCGAGGGATTCACCCAACGACTTTACGTCTAGCACTTGATTTACTATTATTGACTCGTCGAGGGATTCACCCAACGACTTTACGTCTAGCACTTGATTTATTATTATTGACTCGTCGAGGGATTCACCCAACGACTTTACGTCTAGCACTTGATTTACTCTTATTGACTCGTCGAGGGATTCACCCAACGACTTTACGTCTAGCACTTGATTTATTATTATTGACTCGTCGAGGGATTCACCCAACGACTTTACGTCTAGCACTTGATTTATTCTTATTGACTCGTCGAGGGATTCACCCAACGACTTTACGTCAAGCACTTGATTTATTATTATTGACTCGTCGAGGGATTCACCCAAAAAAAATGCTTTACACAAGTCACCACTCGAACGACTAGTGTGGTAAAGTACACACCGCTCACTTCGATGGATCAAAACCAATTTTTGCGATTATCACACTTAAATTCAAGGAAGCACTTAATCATGTAAGAATAGAACAAACAGGGACACTCACCAAGAGTGAAGTTCAGATGTCAAATTGGGATTCGAGTTCCACTTCCTCACGATACCCTAAAATAACAAATATTGAAACTATAAGTTTTTACTCCGTTTTTAAGCTTATAGACATTGAGGTATAATTACATACTACTAATTCACTTTCCCTTAGGAAATCAAGAGTCCCTTGGGTTAATACGTGACAAAGTAGAAGGATTGTTTCCTATAGTTTTCATTAAGATACTTTTCCTGAAAAAAATAACTTGTATTACTTTCTTGAAATAAATCGACAAATCTCTTAATATCCACGTTAGGAAGTTACTTTGAACATTTCTTTAAAGCTATGGTTTTTGCAAAATTATTACTAAACTATTTTACCTAAAAATAAGGTTTCTTGCCGAGTAAGTTTCTCAAGCTTTTCACTAAAATTAGTAAAACTCGTATTTTGGAACTTTTCCTATAGTTAACTATCCAAGTGCAAAGCTTAAGGAAAGAAAAGGAGTTAAAATAAGACTTAAAGTTTTCAAAAGCTATAGAACTTATTTACTATAGCTATCAAGGCTAGTTTGAGCTAAAGGAAATTATCGAGTTGGAAAATTTTTAGGCAAAGCACTAGATATGGAGTTTTATAATATAATACTAGCTGGAAAAATATTTTTGATTAATTTGACCACAGTTACTCGAGTTCGCTAAGTCGATACAACTTCCACAGCTCCGATTCCGTTTCGAAATCATAATATGAATCAAAATGTGGTAAAAATCACATAACAAATTACTAGGACTTCGTCAATCATTAGCCTTAAAATTCAACAAGTGCATTTCCGAATAAACTAAAATGATCAACCAAGGCTTCATCAATCATTAGCACTTGGTCTCAGCAAACCCAACATAAGCAAGTAAAAGTAAAAGTAAAGCTTCCAAGACATTCCAGCAATTCACTTTCATCACACCGTGGTACTTATAAAGTCATTCAAATGGCCAAGGGCTTCATCAATCATTGGCCCTTGACGACATTAGTTACTTCCAACCACAATTGAATCAAGAATTTGAACCACAAGTAAGATAAAATCTCAATCCAAATTCAAGTTTAGTTTCTCAAAGAAACAGGATATTCATGCAAAACAGTCTACTTTAAACATTCACAGACAGCGATACACATGGAGGAAAAATACGAAATCTCTATAGGTCAAAGGTCTATGATTCTAGTTTCAAATACCACTGACGGTGCCTTAAACGGATTTTCCTACACCAAGATATAAACATTTTATCGAGACTGGTCAGGGACATCCGAAAATCTGGAGTTTCATTTTCCACTAATGAAAAACTCCTTTTTTTTTTTTCTTTTAACACCAACATGTTTTTATTTCAAACCGTCCATGCATTCCTTATAGATTCCCAAACAACATATTCCAGGCATTTTAACCATTATATTTTCAAGAAAATTTCCAGAATCCAAGTTGATAATTCAACTCAATATTCGGCAATCACAAGAGAATTTCCAGCAATTGTATACTAGCGTTTTTGGTTCCAACTTTATATGTACTAATTGGTTCGTTGCTAAACAAATTGTATATCTTGAAATTTGCATCTCTTATGAAATTCTGAGCCACCATAATCCAAGGAAATAAAATAAATTTCCAGAAACAAATTACAATTTTCCCAACGATATTGAAATTCTGGATCATACCCCTTCGGCTATCACCCAAAATTTCCAGCAACCAATCTACTTTAGTTCGAATTTTTCCTTGGTTTAAGTATGGTATTAGGTACTCAATTCAGCGTTTAAACACTTAGCTAACTAGTTGACATTTTTAACTCAAAAATTGAATTCAATTAGCAACTACAAATTTCCCAAAAATCCAGAAATTCTCCCATGAGCCTCGGTGATCATGCATGAACCACTTTCAAATTTTCCTTTTTATTTTTCTGGTTTAGGCCATCTCATTGCTACATGCACAGCTTAACTGATTAGTTATTGACTAATTAAGCACAGGGATCAATTCAGACGGTCACATTTAGGCAAGTTAAACTTACATTTTCTGCTCAAGCTCACGGCAACATTACTACATCAAAACAGAATTTCTTATGTTCCTTGGTTCATCATCCGAAAGTTCCAAGTTCCCATGCAAAGCTTTGAACAATTTAATTAGTTAGTGATTAGTTAATTAAACATCACAACAAGCTCAGAATAACAGAGTTTGATCATCTAAGGTAGCATCATTCCAATCAGTCTCGGATGAAGCACTATCGCACATCAGAAAATTTTTGCTGTTTTTGTAACTACCATCCGAAGTCTAATAATCAACATGCAAGATTTTAAGTTAGCTCCAGAACCCTCTAATCAACTCAAACTAGATCAAGAAGTACCTCTGCTAATGCTCCGTTCACGCACGAACAAATCTGGGCAGAATTATTTCCCTAGGCTCGCGACTGGTTTGGGGTTGTCTTGGCTGAGCAGATGGTGGAGCTGTGGTGGTTGTTGCGGCTGGAAAACTGGGTGTAGCTTGCGGATTTCAGCTCTCCTACCTTGCTCCAGCTGCTGATCCGAAAGGGAAATGGTGTTGTGGAGCTGAGGTGAGAAGTTGGATTGTGAAGAAAAGTGGAGGTGGAGCCGCGGTTTTGGCAATGGAGGTAGAGTGCTTGTGCGGTTGTGTGTTGGAGTGGGAAAGAAATGTATTGGCCGAATGTGAGGTGGTGACAGACGGTTATTTCGTGAGGTTGTGAGGGTAATTTTGATCTTTTCACTTGCTCTCCTAATATCCACTCCTAATATCCACTTAAGTCCCTATTTCTAACTTAATCTAATTCCAAAATTTATCCCAAATGTAATTTGAATACTTAATAATATACTAATCTCGCAAAGATTTGATTATCGAGATTTTAACGTCCTAAGTATACTAAGTGTACTTGTAATGGTTTTGTCTAAAATTATCAAATGCAACTTAATACTAAGGTTCCTATTAACTCTTAACATTATTAACGATTAAATTAGCTATCGGAATTCAAAGAGTTTGTTTTTAAGCAATAAAATTACTCTAACTTGAGAAATATTAATTTAGTGTAACAAAACCGAATAATTCAATATTGGGCACAATTATATTATTTTTTTACATAGAAATTATCTTTACACTTTTATTTCAAAACAATTAATTACAATACTAGAATTCAAAAAAAAAATTTAATTCTTAGATCAATGAAATAGTTTACCATCGAAATATGAAGTTAATGTAACAAAACTAAGAAGTTTGGTAGTCTAGCACAATTCTTTTATTTTGCACATAACGTTTATTTCTACGTACTTATTTAAAAACAATGGGACTTAGTGCTAAAATTTATTAAAGACTTAAAATGCAAATAAAATATGCACTGATATTTATATGTATATTTTCAGGGTTCTCACACCGCGCCCACGTCCCCGACCACTCCGTGTACCTTCCATGAGTTTTACTTGGTCTAGGCAATAATACTAAACCAAAATAAGCACGATGCATGTGAGTAACACTCAAAACTTTTATAGTAACACACATTTATACATTCCAAACAAGATCAAAACATATATATACAAGCCGGTCAAAATTAAGCCACACACATATATACAGCCAGTTAAGTCAAGTACAAACATAGACGATCCACCGAGGAATGGCCTTTCTAGTTCACCAAATCCTTTCTAACCTAGGCCCTCATATCTTTCGTATCCGGGCGCAAGAATCCCATCTAAGATAATTCACAACTCGAGCCGGCCGGTCCCAAGAGTAAACCATCTTTATTAAAGATTCCTACCCGACATACATACCTAGCTTCCTCGAGTCCCATGATAATGATTCGCACACTTATCACATGCCCGGTTCATAACTTATGCTCAAACGAGCACTTAGACATATTCATGAAATTAGGATCACAGCACCACTTGGCCCAGTCTCACTCCGCGCAGAGACCACGCGAAGTGGCTCTGATACCACTTGTAACAGCCCCACTTTCCCCTAAGGCGAACCAAAGGGGTTAGCGGACTGCCTGTCCAGCTCTCGCCAGGACTACGGATCAGTTCACGTCGATCTAATACGTTCCGGAACATACCCACGCGCATAAACAAGTCAAAATCACCAAATAAAAAAAATGAAAATCGAAGCCGATGATGAACAGTAC